>NC_141310.1:7012500-7317500 GCF_037954325.1 Fistularia commersonii | reverse complement strand
CACACTCGCCAAGATAGTTAGTCAAGCTTCACTCCTTGAAAAATGTAACAAAATTAAAAAACAGAGGAAGTGATGTCCACACAAGCGCATTCAAGAAATTTCAAAGTTTTAGTATCGTAGGAAACATGTAATAAAACAGAATTCGCTCAATGTGAAGCATTAATAGCCCATTTGAATTGATCATTATCTATAAGTGATAAAGGGGTGAGCAGTGTTTCATTTCATTCGATGCATATGTGGACCGTGAGAGATGAGGATGCAGAGGAAAGGGCTAGATGGAGACAAACGATTTGCTGTGGCAACCCCTGAAGGGAACAGTCAGAAGAAAAAGAAGATAGGATGAAACTCACATCAATGTCTACTTATTTGCAATAAATTAATAAATCTAAGTATTTTCTGTATCATATCACCTTTTTTTAAAAAATCCTTGAACGGGGATTCTTTAGGTATTACTTCTTCCTGTCAGCAATGTGATATTAACTCTTTCATTACCACCATATTGTTGGTAGGTTAAAGGGGAACTGAGGATTGTGTGCAGCACGTACACATAATGTGTTCTGCAGGGGAGAGATTTAAGTCTACTGGCCCACTGAGATGGAGATTGCATTAGGGCATGTGAAGTTCCCAACAGTTACCAGCCCATTGCTGCCCTGCATGTGTGTGTCCGTTGTATTTGTTATGTATGCATAGTTTGTAACATGGTTCCAGTTCTTTCTTGTATGCACATTCCTGTACATGCTTATATTTAAATTTGTTTTACTGTGCACACAGATGCACGCTGTGTGTGAAAGTGCTCCCTTGTGATGACTTTTCAGGGCATGTTCGAGTGTTTGTTTGCGTGTGTCTGTGTGCATACCTCAAACTGTTTTGTACCATACGGCCAGACGCCGGCCCAAATGAACAAGGACCCCCTGCGATGGCTTTGGCCAACACACACAAGATCTATACACACTGAAAACCAAACTGGCAAATGCTGCACACACGTGCACAAATGCAAGCGCAATCACACACACACACACACACACACACACACACACACACACACACACACACACACCAGCTGACCCAATTACACAGAGATGCGCAATGAGATGGAAACAAATCTACCCAGAGAACCAGCTAATTTAGAAGGCTTAAAGACACACTCTCTGAAACACACACACACACCCACACAAACAACCACACATACACACACGCAAAACATTGAGCTCATATCAATAAGTATTTTTTGTATTGTTTAAAAACATATGCCAATATAAAAACCTGTAGGTACCTGTATAGGAATTAGTACCACAACTCTCATGTTTGTCAATATCTATTGTTATGATTATCTGGAAATTTGTCCCTCAAGCTTTTCTTCCAAACAAATGATCTGTACTTGATTGTATTTATGTTTCAAACTATATAGGAAACTTGAAGAATGAGGAGCCAAAGGGCCCTTTTCATGAGATAGAACTGTAATGTGGTTCAACCAATTTAGAATCACATGTTTATAAAGGCCTTTCATTTGATAAAAATCTAAGCAAACAGTAACTTTTAAAAGCTCACTGTCTTTTACTTTGGCTTGGCAATTGAAAAAAATGTCTGTTTAAAATTTACAGAGGGTTTTATTATTTATTTATGTTGTATAAATGATTGCTTTATTCCAACTCATCTGTATTTGCTCACTCTATAAAGCAAAGACAGACATCGCACATGAGCCCCTATTAAACACACACAACAATGCATAATCACCCACGCCACCTCTCAGATTGTTAGCTAAAATATCTTTTCTCCATTTTCTTTACCCTTCCACCCTCCCCCCTCTCCTTCAGCCACATCCCCCCTTTTTCTCTGGGCGGCCTCAGGGAGGGAAGAGCAGTCATAGGGTTGCGGTAGCCTCTAATCAGTGTGAACAGCCAGCTAATTACCAAACCCTCAGCCCTGGCTGACTGTTAATTGCATACATTAGACACCATCAGCAGCACTGCAAGATTAACACTTAAAATCTTCCCATTGCTGTGGTGGAGATGAATGCTTTGTGAGTTTGTGTGTGCATTCGTGTGTGTGTGTGTGTGTGTGTGTGTGTGTGTGTGTGTGTGTGTGTGTGTGTGTGCGAAACAGAGAGAATGGGGGCGACTCAGAGGTGGGGAGGTGAGCTGTATTCACTGTGTGTGCATGTGTGCTGCCTCTGTGGTTGCGGGTGCAAACATTTACTACATTTAATACTTAATTAGACCCAAATTGGAAAACGTGGCAAGACAGAGATGGTAGGAGAGCGTTATAGCTGTGAGGAGGTGTGTGTGGCGGGGGCAGCAGATCGTCAAGGGCAGCGCCAAATCTCAATGGAGACGACAGATGGAATGACATTAAGAGCATTGCAGTGGAGCCATTTCAAATAATAAAATATCAATATTTACATTTTAATTACCCACTTCTAGTTCCACCAGGGCCATGTCAAAAACTGTGATTGACTTCTATGTGTGTATGAGTGTATTTTTAAGCATGTGTGCGAGTATTATGGTTTGTGTGTGTGTTCTCCTATGTTTTTTCATGCCTGTGTGTGTGTGTGTGGGTATGTGTGTTTGTGTTTGTTCCCCAATGCATTTTTTCATGCGTTTGTGTGTGTGTTGACAAATATCCACTTGTCCCTGTTGACAAATATTCATTGATAATAATTTGGTAAAATATGTCTTCCATAAAGAAAAGGAAACTATTTCCTCTGGAATTTCTATTTTCTCGTTACAATCTTTTCAATTTTACTTAATATATCCATAACTGATCAATTCTTCCCTCACTTCTGCAACCTGCCATCCCCTTTGACATACAATGCTGATGCAGGCAGGACTGGCGACTATATGTGTGTGTGTGTGTGTGTGTGTGTGTCCGGCATGTGCAATAGTGTTGATTTTGTGTCACACACATTTTGTGTGTGTGTAACGTTCAGCACACAACACATTATCTGTCTCTACCCCTCTATTAAAAAGACACTGCAGATTGATGTTTTAGCAACAAAAACACAATCATATTAACATAATTAATAAAAAACAAATGAAATTAAAAATAAAATAAATGAATTACAAATGAATTAAAAATTAAATTATTATTTTTTAATCAGATATTGAGAATAAAGAGAACAAGCTGTGAATATGTGTCACATCGGGACATCTTACTAAATAAAGCTAATGTGGATTTGTTTTTTTGGAATTGCGTCAGAGACATTGATCAGAAATTTCAACAGGTACTGATTCAACATCACGCTGAAACCGATAACTCTATGTCTCTATGAACTCTTCAACTGGTAAAGACAAACAAACATCACACACAAGCACCAGTGAAGATTTCCCTTGCTTTTCCCCATTGTGCCATGTCACCTGTGAGAAAAGTTGTTCATTAAATTATTGTCATAAAGAAGAACAATAACAATAACTGATGAAGAGGTGAACTAAAAAAGGTTTGGTGATTGCGCTCTTGACGAAACTCCTGCCCTGATTGACTGAGCCAGAGCTGCCAATCAGAATAATACTGGTCTTTAACAACCTCTCCTTCAATCAACATGCTTGGCTGGCTGGAAAAGCTTTAACAAGGGCTGACAATTTCACATTTTAGAGACATATGTTCACATGTGGCCCAAACATTGACAGACAGCTGACCATTGACTTGTGGCTCCGCAGTTTGATTTTTATTGATCAGATATGCCATGCACTACAATGCTATTTTTAACATATTACTGTCATTATTCCTATCAATGTGGCACGTGAAAAGCAGTGCTTCGACTTCATTCTAGGAATGAAGAATAAGCAAGGGTTTCAAATCAAGGTGAGAATTTATGTATTTCTCCTTCTGCTCTGTCATGAGTCATTTTCCCAGTTTGTTCAATTAACTGTGCTATGACACTCTATTGATCTTTCCTGGATTACCTTTTCAGAACAATATCCCACAATAACAGATTTTCCTCAAATGACTAAATCCCTGGCCAGAGCACTCACATTTGCTTTGTTACTCAATCCACTAGGCAGGGTACAAGATGTTGAAACAATACATGTGTCAAATTTGCCACAAAATTACTATACACCCAAAATTGAGGTAAACATTTTCAGTCAAAATGTGCATTATAAAAAAGTAAAAATAGATTTATTTACAGATATTATCTCTATACTACTGATCGATACAAAAAAAAACTGGTGACTGCAGTTTATAAACAATACCCAACGGTCTCCTGTCCTGTTTGGTATCTCTATATAAGATTATTAAGCTGTGTTGATTTTATCTTCCTAATCCCAGTAGCTTTTCATACAGAGAGAGCTGCAGAAACTCCATAGGGATTAATTTACCATTCACAGATTAGACATATGGTCCCCAAATATCATCATCCAGGGCAAACATTGAGAGGAGAGGCTCAACAAAGGAAGAATAAAAAAGCAAGAATAAAGAGAATAAGGAATACATACGCAGACTGAAAGACAGACAGAGATGAAAATGAATGCACACATAGAAACAGCCTTCTAACCTAAAGCATCATGCCTTAATGTCCTAGCTTGAAGACAAGAACATTAGACCTCATTCTACCTCCTCATCTGGGCCTGAAAAAGCCTGGGCTGAAAATCTTAATTAATTGTCCAATAGTGCTGCAGGGTCATTATGCATTGCAATAAAGAAGCGTGTAATTATGAGATTTAACAGCCATTACCAGGGCCAGGAACTCATATGTCATCATCAGCAACAAAGCCAGTGGTTTGGTACGGCTGAGTGTATGGCTTGATGGACAGCACACACACGATGGACACACTTGCATACATCCGATTGTTCATGTTGATACATAGCATTCAACCGTTCAAGAGAAATGTGCCTCAATACCACACAAACACTCAGAATCCTCATAATTTCCATCCAAATAAAGTTGAGTAGCACATGCTTAAATACCTGTATGCTAGCAAGCAACCACACACACACACACACACACACACACACACACACACACACACACACACACACACACACACACGCACACACACACATACAATCTCATAATACCAGCAGTCTGACCCAGACAATAAACCAGCTGTGATAGCAGTCTGCAGATGAAACCTCCCATAAGACCAAAAGGTACATACGATATTATTGCTGTGCATGTGTTGTTGTTGTTGCTGGCGTGTGAGTTTGTCAGTCGATTTGTATAATTGTGTGTGTGTTTGTGTGCATCTGTGGTGGTTTGCCATACAGCAAGGAAAGTTACGTGTTGATACAGGAATTATTACAGCTTAACATTTTCATATACATGAGGATGTTTGCTGACAGATACAGACAGTCACATAACTGAAGACAAAACCAACATAAGAAAAAAAGAAAAGAGTTATTAAATAAATGGGTTGCTGATGTAATAAAACAGTTAATACAAATTTGCTGTGACTGTGGTTTATCTGTAGCCACACACAGGTAAAGAGGGGGTCTCAAACTGCCCCGTATCAGTGGTTGTTTCCTCATTTATGTGTATGAGGTCTATAACTGTGTATTTATCTTTGTATATTATTTATATAATATCCCTGTATGGGTGTGTGTGTGTGTGCTGTGCATACACAGGCTGAAAGTTGTCACTAGCTGCTCACAGGGGCTCTCCCATTTTTCCACCTGCTTATTCCCTGATGGAAGGGATAAAATCCCCAGCCTGTTTTAGTACAAAGGATGAGAATGGGAGAGAAAGAGACAAAGTGACAGAACGAGAGAGAGAGAGATGTACAATGGCTGAAATGTTGGACTGTCACTGCATGGCATTGTCATGTCCAAAGCACATGAATTGTTTCTCAGTTTAAAGATGAAGACCTTAATGCATGTACAGTAAAATAACAAACTGAAAAGATTACAGAAAGAGCAGGAATAAGGGAAAGAATGGCGTCCGGATGAATGGGGGTAAAATCAGTGACTGAAATATATTTGTACTTAAGAAGAGGCAAGATTCAGGAAGAATCAGTGAAGAAGTAAAAATAAATGAAAAGAAAAATATTTCTATCCCATGTTTTTCTGTGAACTTTGTGTGAACTCACAGAAATAATCTGATGTCATGTCAACTCTTTTTCTCCCCTCACAAGATTTCTTACATGCATATGTGTGTTATATATTTGTGCATCTGTATTTGCGTATGAATCTCTGCATATGTGTGAACTATTGTATTGTATTGTGTGTGTGTGAGTGTGTGTGTGTGTGTGTACATGAGTGCTCTAACAGATAGAATGGGATGATGATGATTTGAAATGGAGTTTGGCCTGCGCGTAATTATGATCATCTATCTTTATGCCCCGCCAGCATATCATATCATATCATATCATATCACATCACATCATCTCTCTCTCTCTCTCTTTCTCTCTCCCTCGCCTGCTCTCACTTTCTGCTCCTCCTACTCTTTCTCACGCACACACACACACACACACACACACACACACACACACACACACACACATACAGACCAGCAAATTGAAAGTAGTAAAAGCTGACTGTTTGCAAGTGATGACTTAGATGTTGATGGGCTCAGATGCTGTGTTGATTTATTTGTTGCTTGTCTGATGTCACATTATAAAACTGCATGTCTGTGTGTGTGCATTTATCTTTTGTTTTGCAGTGTATCTGTCAGTGTCCATGCATTAAATAGCATACATTTGTGTGCTCATGGATGTGTGTGACATGTATGTATTTGTGCAGTGCGTCCACTGTATGTATATGGCTTCTAGTTGGTGTGTGATTTGTGTATCTCAATGTGATATTATTTGATGCAGATTAGTCAGTGTACTCAGATTGCAGGCTTTGTCTAAAAGGCTGATAGACAAATGAATTTGAGATACTAATGTAATCAAACTAATACAAAAGACATCAATGGATGGCTGAGTTGAAATCTTACAACCTTTTCTTTTTCGATCACTTTCAACTGAAACCTAATTTATCTATTAAGTGCTTTAGAAAATATGATTTAATGATTTTAATGACACCCTTTGAGGTGAATCTTTTCAGAAAAAAGAGAAAGTATTTTTTCATTCAGCGCACATAAATGTGAATGGGCGCTGAATTTGTGCTGATCACTTAACCACAATTTGTTTTCATGTTTAGTTAAAACGGATAGCACTACCGTCATTTTAAGTGCATGCCGGATCTCGTTTGACACGTGGATACAGTTATATTGGCAGCTGGCTCGATGTGTGAAGCCAGAGTTGTGTTTATGCACATGTGTGTCTCTCAGACGTGTCAGGCTGCTCTACTCCAAAGGCATAAGGTGTGTGTCACCACCAAGGTGTGACCTGACAGAGCTAATGCAACTGTCAGTGTTAGTTTTTGTAAATATCAGTGTTGAGAAGAGTTTTTAAGGCAGCTACCAAAAGCTGTATGTGTTTGAGTGTCATCACAGACAAATCGTCATGGAAGACCTGTCAATAAGGTGATGACAATACAAACAGAAGGTGTCGGACAAACAGGAGAGTCAACACAGACTGAACGTGCCTTTAGGTACTTTATATGTGTGCCTGTGCCTCTGTTTGGGTTTGTTGTTTGTGTGTGTGTGTGTGTGGTGTGTGTGTGTGTGTGTGTGCGTGTGTGCGTGTGTGCATGTATGTGTAAGTGTGTGTGTGTTTGAATTTAAGTATGCCATTCGGCAGACATTTCTATCATAAGAAAAAGAGATCCCAAAAGAAGGCAAACAATAACCTTGTAATCGAAATAGAAAAAATTTGAGTCACTCTTTATGTTATTTATTTACATTGGTAATCCTTTGCTCCTTTTTTAAAACAGTTAAAATGAATGAAATTGTTAGTTTAGTCCACCAATATGTTAACAAAATATGTGTATTGAAAGTAATAAAATAGGATATGTATTATTTAGCCTTAGGATGGAATTTAAAAAGTAACAAAAATAGGTGCTATCACATATAAGATATATAAATAATTTAAAACATATTCATCATATTATGATATAGTGTACCTCACAATTGAAAGTAAAACTGAACTATTATTAAAAAAGAGAAAACTGATGCCCAGAAAAAGGAAAATGTATTCCGTAGTCCATATTTTCATATTGATGGCACACTTCAAATTCCCACAGGCTTAATCTAATAAAGAAAGCCCATTTTAATCCAGACGCTAAGATCAGATATCAAATATTCTTGTCCTAATTTGATTTAATCAATATTTGTTTTCATCTGCAAATAGCAATGTGTTTGTTTGCACGGCCTGCATGGAGTGTGGTGTTGCACCGGTAGAAGATAAGAACATTTATGCATAACATGGACAATGAGACAAATACACACATAGTCAAACATAAACAAACACACATATGTGGGAAATGAGGAATCAGCCACTAAATATGTTATTGAGCACAGGAATTAACGGCAATGGAAATCAAACCCACCCAACTGGGCCTATAGAGAATATGTGTCTGACAGCACATAAATGGAGATTCATATTAGAGCACGAAATAAACAAAATTGACCAAAGCAATGAACTAAATACAATTTTCAAATTCAATATAAATCAGATCATCTTGGATTGAGACCGTATCGTAGTGGAGAAGTTTGTATATTGGATCCCAGGAGGTCTGTTTTTCTGGAAATCAACCCTTGGTAGGGTCTCTCTAGAGGGTGAAGATTGAGACAATGAATGATTCAAAAAGACCTTGATGATAAAACAACAAAACAGAGGCAGTTTGACAAAAAAAGAGTCTGTGGCCTGAGAATGGAGCCAAAGCCAGTGTGAGAGTGGTACCGGGTAGAAATAGTTGAACTCCCCTCCACATACAGCATGGACTCTGGAATCAAGCTCCTGCAGAGAGGTTGGAACCTCCTCTTTTCTGGAGTTGCTTGGTGTGAAAGGCACCAGGCAGTTGCGGGAATATTTGGAGAAGCACCAATCTGAACTTTCCTTGGCATGTTTGGAACTGAAGTAGATGTCTAATGGATGTTTGTATCCACGCATGAAAAAGTCTGTCAAAGTATTTGGCCTTCTCGGGGTAGCGCAGAGTTGTCTCGGATGGAGCACAGCATGGTGACTCCATGTTATCAGTGCTAACATGAGCGATGACAGAGGCACAGGGAAGAGATGGGGATATCAGGTAGAACTGGCCTGAACAATCCCAAACCTATGTTGGACTCTGTGCAAGACATGTATCGTCATAAAGTTAATGTTCAAGCATACTTTTCACAACTGGACATAATGCCAAAGCACCTCAAGCTGAGTCGGGCAAAGCAAACCCTGATTGGGTATGTCCTCAAGGTCTTAATTTCACATCTCCAGGGGAATTTCTCCAGCATCTCTGGGGTTGAGGACATTGAATCTGATGAGTCAATGTTCAGGGCATCCACTGTGGATGTGACTTCCCGTTGTCATTGTGAGATTTTCCTATCTCACATAATCACATAATCAATTAACATTATTTCCGTGTAGGAGGCACAGCTGGAACCCTCTGGACTCTTCCTCCATTTCTCTGATGATAGTTACTGAGACAGTCAGGAAGGTCCTCAGTGGCAAAAGCACATGCAAGAAATGACTGCATTTAAGGAAAACTACCAATAGGCGTGTGCGTGTGCGTATGTGTGTATAGGTAAGTTGGTTCAGCAGGAATGTTTCTTCACTGATTTACCACTGTCTGAGCCAAAGCCCAACAGCCTATTTGCTGATTGATCAGATCACAAGATTTAAGGAAGGCGGCTGAATGAGTGACACCATTACCATGCACAAATGGAAATGCTCAAACACACATTCATGCACACATCCTTCCTTTGCAGCTTGCTGTGTTATAATGTGTGTCACATGTAAATTTACAAGCTTCACACTCAAGGACATGTATATCCATGGGTATATGTGTATGTTCGGGTTTGTGTGTGTGTGTGTGTGTGTGTGTGTGTGTGTGTGTGTTAATACAGGTTTCGCTTGGCTGCTGAGTCTCAACATTTTATTTGTGAAAAGAAGCGAGAACCTTCTATTAATCAATATTTGCTGAGTGAGTGGCTGTCTTTCCAGCTGATTGACTGACTATGTAGTTACCTGACTGACTGATTTACTAACTAACTGAGTTTCTGGCTGCCTGAATAGCTTACAGTTGGACCGGTTGGGTGAATCACTAAGTGAAAACCATTTATAACTGGCCTCAAAGAACAGAGAGAGGTGGAAGGGGATTATTTATGGGAGGCATTGATATAACAGAGTCAGAAAGCCATATCTGTATCAGCAACATATTGGACAATCGATTGCTGTTTTAAAACCTACAGGGACTCAAACCCTGATCACTGTATCTGGAGGAGACACTTTTAAAGGACACATAGGGAGCATGGCTGAGAGAGGAGATGGGAGATGAGGCTTCTTTGATAATAAAGAGCTTAAGGATACTACAGAGAGGGTGGAACATCAGATCGGAGATGATGAATGGTCACATGAGACTGAACCAGCAAGGATGTATTTAGCAGTTAGGTCAGTATAGGGCTGTGATAGACTTTAATACTTCGAAAACTTAAGTTTTGGGGTATAAATAAGTCTGGTTTTTATATTAATTTAATAGTTTCTAAAGATACAGTGCTTGTAGATGTTTTTATTTATATTCATCTCTTTGCTAAGTCCAATGATAATATTATTAAAGTATACCTAAACCGCCATACACGCACACACACATGCACACGCAGGCATGCTAAGACACGCTCACACACACACACACACACATGTATACACACAGTATAACATGGTGTACTTCAGTTTTCAAAAAACAACTTAACTTCTTACGTTTTATTTTCCTAAATTAATTTTTTTGTCGACTTGCTTTGCTGCTAAGCAAATTCACTTTATTATTGTCATGGGAAATGCCTGACCTTTAAAAATCTGCCAGAAAGACATTCTCTGAAATTGGCAAGGAAAGGAAATTACCTTAAAGTAAGAAACTGGGACACATTCACTTAATACATTTGCACTGCATCAGGCATGTAATTTATCATCCATCTGCAAATAAAAAAAAAAGTTGTATTGATTTTGGATACTATAAGACGAAGTCTTATATTGTTATGTTTTATGTTTTATGACGTATCTGTGAATTTCTGTGATTTCCAGTTTAGTCTTTTGGCTCAGGTATCATGGAACGTAAGAGTCTAAAGAAAACCATTGGGGAAATGATTGAAAAATCTACCGGGTAAGTTATTCAACCTATTGGAAATAAGAAGTTCCTCAGTAAATCTCAGCACTGAATATATTACACGTTATGATTTATATGATGGTGATCTTTAAAAAAAAAAGTGAATAAAGGGCAATAATAAACTGAAAATGAATTTGGGATTATTCTTTGCGAGATATATGCCACTCCAAAAGGCCCCACACTACTCTCCCCTGTGCCAGCCAGATTACCTGGGGCTGCAAAGAGCTAAAGTGGAGAATGTTAAAATACATGGTTACCTCTTTTGAGTCAAACTGGTCGGAGTCATACTTGGTGCATCTCCATTGATCCTCCATGTCTTCTAAACAGCCCAGGAACAGAGCTGGTCAATCCAGAGTAAAAGTACATTTCTTGAGCGGAGGATGTTTCAACAAAAACGTTGAGGAAGCCAAATCTTAATGAGAGTGAAAGTCATCATGGAGGGTGTTCAGTCTGGTAACAGCCGAGTCCGTCCGGGAAGAAAGACGGTGGATGAAAATAAATGTATGTCCTTCTGTCATGCAAAGAAAAGCTTGAGGAACAAGCCAAAAGACCCCCATCTTCTGCGACGATCCCATCACCAGCACCACCAAACCTCTTCTACCATATCTCTGTCAGGACCGATTAAATGAAACCTGCAGCAACCCACCTCCACCCCCTTACCCCATTTTTACAGCTCAATCATACTGTATTACTGTCGACACAGAGACCGCTTATCCTGAGTGTCAAAATTGAAAGGGAATGAAAGAACGAGGAGGAGAAAGACTGAGAGAAAGAGCACGTAAGTGGAGATAGTGAAGCCACTGAATAGAGAGGGGAGAGGGGGCAGCCTGAGAGCAATTTCTTTCTTGAATAAAGAAATCCTGGGGAAGGGGGCTTTTAAAACACTTATGGGCAAGGCCCCCGGTTCTGGTAAAACAGACTGTGTTATAGGTTCTGGCCCTTGTTCGTTGATTCATTCATTTGTTCATCCCTTGCTCTTTCGTTGAGTCAAGTGCTGGCCTCTCTGTCTTTCCCTTTTGTGTCCGCAAGTCTAGATAACAGCTGCTAGCTTGACTGCCCGGTCATCATTTAGTTATTACGGGGAGAGAGCGGGGGGGGTGGTGGTGGTAAGGGAATAATAAAAAGCATGAAAAGACTAATTCTAAAGACAGATAAATGGCACATTCAGAATTGCCTTTCTTTAAATTCACTCTCTCGTTCCCCTCTGTTAAAATATTTGCTGTCCCGTCTCGTCCACCTGACTGCTCCTTATTCCTTCCTCAAACACACAGGCACAGACACGCATACGCATACACTTGATGATGACATGTGGCCTAATAGGCAGCTGGAGTTGTCTCTTGGAGAGCTGTTACAATGAGATCTTCGCTTTACAAATCCATATTATTGGATGCTGAGGCCTTTCATGGCCTCTGAATAATAACACCAATGATATTTCCAAAGGCCCATAGTTTCCTGTGCAGCCCGTGTTTCTGTACGGTGCTGCATATTATGTGAATGTGTGTATACATATGGGGACGTCACTCACTGCTCACACTCCTCATTGAACATAGACTTCTAAAACTTGCATGCATTTCAGTGTGTTTCATTCTTTTACCCTTCATACGGACACACACGCAGACACACAAGCCCTGTCATGTCTACACCCCAGTTTGAAATGCATGTGTGTTACGTTCGCTGTTCTCTGTCGGGTATCAAGAGACACACACTGTCTAGAACCTAATTTTCTTCTCCTAATGACATATCAAATGTTTGCATTGAGACCATATCAGTGTGAAAACATACGGACACACATACACAAGTGGCCTTAGAATGAAAGAACCAATCAAAGAGTAATGTGTATGTATGTGTGTGTGTCTATTGTCACTAGTGTATAGGATTGGTTGAATCTGCGTGTCAAACATGACTAGTAATACACACACACACACACACACACACACACACACACACACACACACACACACACACACACACACACACAGGCGCGTGCACTCTAGCCTTGTTATCCGGGGGCCTGTCTTGCAGGCAGCCTCTCTAACGCTGAGTGATGTTTAAATTAGTTTACAATTTAGCCTCCTCGCTATCTGCAGACGGCTCTTAACTCAGTGTGCGCATGTGATGTGTTTTTGTGTGTGTGTTTGTGAGTGTGTAAGCGTAACAAATTGTTGCCAGTACGGCAGACATCTAATGACTTCAAATTAGCTGCCTGGCGCTCGCCTTGACACGTTGTTACCACTGTTCGTGTGTCTATGTCTCCGTGCGTGTGTGTGTGTGTGTGTGTGTGTGTGTGTGTGTGTGTGTGTGTGTAGCGCTGCGCAGCCATATCATGAAGCATAAATTGGCTTCACCTCTCCTCTCTTTGCCTCTGTCTTTTTTCTCTTTGTCTCTCTGTCTCTCTCCATCAATTTGATTAAAAAAATTACTGTACCATGGCGAACAAAGATATTTGCACGTGTGTTCACAAGTGCACCCAGCACACAGCTTCTCCCTCTCTCTCACACAACGCACACACACAAACACACACACTAGCACTATGCAGAATAAGAAACGCAAGAGCTGCAAGTTACTAACAGGTTATATCCTTTTTAGTAGCTCTCTATTGTATATATATCATTCTGTATTTATTCTGGAATGCAATCATAAAAGTCTCAATAGCGTTTGCCAAGTTGGTTAACGTAGGTAAGATAGTGATTGGTCAAAAATGGTCAAGTTAGAGATTTCAATCCAACTCCTTTCCAGTTAACAGTAGGTGACTTTGCCCCCGCAGTCAAAAGTTTTAGTGTGTTTGAAAACATTAGATCACTGCTCATACTTATAAACAGTGATGGGTTCCCTCACCTTCCGTCAAATTACATCATCATCTTTCCATCGCTAAGTAATTGTTGCATGGAGAGAAAGCTGAATACACACACATAGATGTACACACCTAACCCTATGCATGATGTATGTGAACATATACATTTGTGTGTGCCTGGCTTCTTTTTGAGTGTTTATATTGCACTGGGGTTAAAAGCATCATGGGCAGATTAGAGGGCAGAAGAGAATATTGAATACAAGCTGTTTTCTAAGAGAAACATAAAAATTCTTAGGCCTAAATTTGGAATATGGATCAATATTTATGTCTGCTTACTGTCCATATAGCACATAGATCAATGCACTGACAAGATAATGCATATTCCCATCTCTCCCTCCGTTTATTTTTGTTTTTCTTCATTTTTACATTTGACAATATCAGAGACTAATAGATTTCACTGACTTCATTTTTGTAGATTAACACCTCTCATTATGTGTTTACCCTGTTCTGTTGAATCCTCTGTTCTACTTGAGTATTGTCAATATTCTATTCTATTCTATTCTTTTCTATAGATATTTCAGATGACAATAGAACTAATCTTTGTGCTAATCTGTGTTAATCTGAGACATAGCCATCCCATCCTCTCTGCTGTCACAGCAGGCCCGCTCACTAAGACCAAAACCAGATTATAGTTATCATCTCTCTTCATATGTCTTGCTCTCTGTTTCAGTTTTCTTTATAATCAGAGAATTGCCATTTCCTCATGTTTTGGCAGATTTGTGGGTTTCAATTTATTTAAATGTTCAAATCATGCTGTCTAGAACAAATTCGGGACAGATTAAAAGAGAAAAAAAGGGTGAGTTTAAGAAGATTAGACTGGATCCTTCTGTTTCAGTGATGGACCTCAAGAGGGACACAGATGTGCTGCACACCACAATACACATCACATCAGCGCTAAATGTCTCCAGAACACTCTTAACTGTTTTATCATAAAGATGATTCTTTACTCTTGAATTCAAAATCCCAAGTTGTGACATTTGTGCCAAGATTATTACGAAAAGCACCCGATGAATGCCCATTATTCAAAAGTAATAACCCAAAGGTAGTGACAAATATTGTAAATCTAATACATGCCCTTTTTCGTGCATGGGATTTTAACAGACGATCAAAAGCTACACTCCATATGCTGCTTTTGTTCCACTACGACTTATATTTTTTTGTTTTTGGAAAAAGTTATATTTTCATGAAAGGCGTATGTGAAGCACCTAAACATGCGGCTGTGTTAAGAGGATTGGATTGTTTAGGTCAAAAGGTCAGAAAGCGTGTGTATATGTGTGTGCATGTGTGTTTGTGTGTGTGTGTGTGTGTGTGTGCCAGGTGGGGCGTGTGTTTAGACAGTTGGAGAGGGTTACAGTTCACACTGTGTGGGTGCAAGGATTAGGGTGAGAGGTCAAATCTTAGGGACAGATGAACCACATAGATGTAAATAAGGTGAAGTACAACTTTACCTTAATGGCATATATAGCTGCCAATGCTAACCTTGTGCTCCTTCTGCAGAATCATGCAGCATGTATTTGTGTACATATCACATGTGTATATCCATAGGGAGATATGACAAAATATGTGCTTGTATATACATATGCATGTTAAGCTATGGTGTCTCACCACGGTGTAAATTTAGTGTCGAGGGTCAGCAGTTTCTCCCTACCTGGGATGTGTTTGGCCCAGCCGATGTTGACCACCAGTTCTCTGTCTGCCAGGTCACACAGTGTGGTCAGGGCCTTGATGTCGCTGTCTGGTACTGTTGGGTCAGGCATAGCGTAAATCTTCTCTGGCTCGGCCACCAGCAGGTGAGAGACGATTTTGTTATCTGCAAGGCAGCCAAAGGCAACTGACATGACCACCAGACAAGGAGAAAGACACAGAGACAGAGAGATGGTGAATTTTTGCTGGGTTATACTTCAAGGTGTTCCACACCTATACGGTGCAATAATGTGAATGGTAAAATACTATTTCACATAGCATGGCCAACTAGCTAGAGCATATCTCAACAGATGTTTTCCAATGTAGTAGAGAGCAGCTGACATAAAATAACAGCAATCATGGTCTATCATTCGATACAACAAAATAGTCTATACTTAATTATAAAAAAAACACAACTGACAGTGTAAGAAGAAATATACAGTGCCATTAGCGTCATGAATCGGCTTAAAAAAAAGATTTACAGCTATTATGTCAAATCAAATTAAATGTACAATATAGTTTTCATACATGATCCATTTATAGGTGGGCATTTGTAAAATGCTCAACTTTCAATAATCAAGGAACTGCTGATATATTTGGTTTCTCAAATTACATTGGATCATCTGTTTTGGGGGGGAAAATAAATAAATAAATAAATAAAAATCAGTTATTAGTAAAAGTCTGTTGGACCTTGAACATAAAAACAAGGTATGATCAATGCAAGCGTTCCTGGTGCTCCAGGTTGCCCAAAAGGTTGCCTTTTGTAGCCGAGCCTTAAGAATCTTGCTTATACATACAGAGGGGAACGATATTACTAAAAGCCAAACAGCTCAGCTGGTAATGGTGACATGTGGTGATGAGATCTCTATGGCCCATTAGTAACAGACTGATACCCTGCTTCCAAATTAATCCACTGACTAATCAAGCATGGGAATAATAACCGAGGACTGAAGTAAGAGGCGAGAGAAAGGGAAAGGATGGACAGGCAGGAACATTGCAGTGGTAAGAAAATAAAAGACAAGGCAGGAACTAAAAGCTAGAATATAAACAGAAAAAAAGAGACGGAATTAGAGTTGGTGGTGTTACTTGTGCAGGGATTGATCATTCCCCACACACAGACACACACACACACACTTTATACATGTACATCTTTTTTATATTTTTCTTGTTCTCTTCTCTCTGACTCTATCTCTTGGGTTGCATGGATCAGTTGGTATCTGTGGGTAAATCTTATTTAATGTTTCCCTAATTAGAATCAATGGAAGCCCATTTCCAAACCCTGGGCTATTGTTCTATTCTATAACAATCAATGACGATGCTGAGCCTGGGGATTGGGCTACAGATAGATAGACATAGATTATGGCTATGTGTGTGGATGCGAGAGAAAAATACAGACAAAGGGAGAAATAAAGCTTATATTGACAGTGTGTAAGTGACAGAGAAAAAAAACAAAAAGTTCAAATTGGCCCTTTGTTTTTTTAATTTGTAAAAAGCTGGTTTGTACAGTCAGCTTTACATTCACACAAAAATGTGAGGTGATCTTTGATGATTTGAGTAAAAGTACAGGCTGCAGTGAAAAAAAAAGGCCCCTGGAATGTGAGAAAAGCTAGATATGTACACTACTATTACTACAACTAGAGCTAAAGAATATGCACACACGTTATTCCATCATTTCACTGATTAGTAGTGCAGAAGTCCACCAAAGCTGTTGTGTAGCCATTCAGCATATTGGCCTAAAGCAAAATATGCTCCAGCTTTAAGCAAAATGGGCTTTGGGGACCAAGCTGCTAAACACTGCTCAATCTGCATTGCATGTATGTGTGTGTTATGTGTGCGACCAGACGGTTAGCTAGAGAGCTAACTCTAGTTTGATGCGCTTGCCAGATTGGATTTAATCCGGATTAGGGTTGTGGCTACCCCCCTTCTTCCCTGCCCTCTTCTTTCTCTATCTATCTGAGAACCATTTAGGTTCATTCCCTCTCTCTCTCTCTCTTACACTCCATCCACCACCTGTGCATCCTTTACTCTCACTCACTCTCTCCCTTGTTAATTTTTCAATCATCAGGTTTTGGCTGAGGCTTTACTTTCTAAAAACAGAGCTAATCTGGGTCCTGCTAAATGAATACCTTTATTGTGAAATATTACACATATAAAATCTTATGATCCCAAAATGTTAGCAATAGAGAAAGGGAGATAAACATCGTCACATGCAGATGGGCTTTTAACCAGTCTATGTCTATTTATAAATGTGTGCATATTTATGTGTGTATGTCCACTTTTTACTGTCCAACTGTTTCTATTAGTAGAGAAATTAATGATGTTCATTTTACTTCTGGACTCCATGTAAAAGAAAAAAAAAAAGAAAAAACTGATACCTTATTAATGTGAAAATTATTTTTTAATAAAATATATCAAATAAAATAATATGCTAAAAACAATAAAAAGGAACAAGTTATTTCAATTATCTGTGAATGCCTTAACACCTTAAACTGAACCTGAACATCTCTGTTGGGTTTAAGGTGTTTTTTTTTTTTAAGCATACAAATCCATAAAACTTACAGGCAGCTAAAAGCACAGCTGGCTAAGTCATGTTTACTGTTGTGAATTTTTCATGACCCATTTCATGTTATCATGTTGTCATAGTAGTTGTTTTATGAAGTTTGATGTCACATTTTTAACTGTAAAATGAATGTGACTGCCATCACCTGAACACAGTTAAAATTTGGCAACCATTACCTTGTAATTTTTCCTTCTGACATAAGTTTAGCAGGAATGTCAGACTGGATAGAAATGTTTCATCATGTAAACTAGCTTGCTGATAAGTGGCGTTGATTCACAACAATGATGATAATGTAGGGTATTAACATTGTTTCAGTCTCAGTCAGTAGGACACTACTAAAAAAATAGGGCCATAAATTACCACTCTAAGGCATTAAGTCATATGGAAAACAGTCCTGTGATGACTTCATCTACCATTACAATACATAACAAATCAATATTCCTAGACAGAATCACATACTGTCTCAAGTAAGCCCACTGAGTGAGCTAACATGTGTTACTGTATGCTGATGACTGTATGCGAATTCTAAAAAATGAATGGTGCATGTCTGTGTGGGTGCATATGCTTACATGGCTTCTTAGGGGGAAGAGCCAGCTGAGGATTGAGGTAAGGACTGTTGTCGGCATCTATCCGGCGCTTATACTTCTGTCTTCCACCACGAACTCTGTCTAGACGAACACCTGAAAGAGGAGAGAAAGTGCATCAGTATGTAACACTATTTCTTGAGCCAAGAATAAGTCAAAAAGAATGACAGCAGGGAACATGACAGGATTCATGGCAGGTAGGGGACATTGGCACATGCTAAAGTCAGTGAACATGAGAGACAAGCTAAACACAAAAAGAACTTGAAATATTTGCTGGCAATTAATGAGTTTCTTTGGGTTGTATTGTCATTTTTGAAAATTAGTAGATAGTGACAAAACAATTTTTAAGTGGCTTCACTGCATTTTCTGATGTGTTCGATTTCCACGTGGACCATTAACTGTTCTGCTTATCATTCGATTAATTGTTTGCAGTTTTTTTTTCAAGGTGTCATCAAGTCCATCAAACCATAATATGAGCCATACCGCTTGAGTAATCTCACTTTGTGAACTATACTTTCACTAATCAACTAAAATAACCCCAGATTACATATAAACTACTTCACTGTCATTAGCTGTCATGAACAATTATCTGGCAAAACTTCAGAATCACCACAACATCACAGGTGACTCTGGTGAGGCCCTGGATCCAGTATCCTTTTTCTGCCATCAGGTTGCAGATGAACTATACAAATGTTTAGTTTTCAAGTTCTCTTTAACTCCTCACCAGGACGGTGAGTGGCAGAAGGGATGTTGGAGTCCATCGATGTACAATGTAAGTGAATAGCAAATTTCCCAGCCAAGTGAATTCCACATTGGGACTGTAAGTGACAGTTGCAACTCTGGCTCTCTTTGTGGTATAAATAGTGTGTGCTGCAGCTGTTTCTTAAAGATAATTTTTGAAATGTATTGATAACAAAATGATACATCATTATCATGTTATCTTCTCTAATTCAAATTGAGTTTCAGGTCATCATCACTATGCACAACACAGTCCATTCCCAACACACTATTAATGTAAAATGCATCTCTCTCACTCCTTGGTTCTTTGATTTTTTTTTTCTGTCTCTTGGACCATCCTTCTCTCTCTCTCTCTTCTCTCTCTCTCCTCTTCTCTCTCTCTCTCCTTCCCCTTAATTAATTGACACAAAGAGGCCCTAATTTAATTAGGCCCATCTCTCAGGGGATTGGATGTTACCGTGGTTACCACTTAAAGATGGATAAGGAAGACAGAGGTGTCATATACCCTGGAGGACTGGAAGAGAGGAGGAAACAGTTCCTCTGTGGAAAAAGAAAAGAAAACAAATATAACCTGGAGCTCAATATTTTGAAGGGACTCCTCGGGAATGTAGAAAATGATTTTGAGAGTCTGAAGAGTGGTATGAGATGTCACTGCTTTTAAAACTTCAAGCAGTTTTCAAGAAGTTATCTCACATTTTTAATAATAATCCTTAACATGCTTCACAAAAATTCTAACATAAATCTTGTTTTGTGAAATCTTTTAGCCTCGTAGATTGATGCTATCAGGTACGGTAATCCCACCACTTCATTTCTCTACTATATTTCTCTATGTGTTTTTCCTGTAATATTGAATGGGTCCTCATTATTTATTCATTTTCTAAACCTTTTTTTAATCCAACAGATGAGGAAGGAACTTTAGTCAAAGGGAAATGGACATGGATGGACTGAAATCAGATGATTGTAGAGGGGTAAAAAATAGAGAAACACATAAAGGCTAGAGAACAGAAAGAATCAATTAATTTCCTTATTTACTTTTTTCTCTCCGTTAATGTCCTTGCATTAATATATAAGTGCCAAGATGGTTTTGTTAAGTATTATTTTGTAGCATAACTCACAGACAAATGTTAATAAGACTTCATTGTATGTGCAAAAAGAAGACAGTGGAAATGCTGAGAAAATGCAATTGTTTATCAACGCACTGAAATACAATGAAAATTATTTTTGAAGCTAAACCCCCCCAAAAAATCCAAATATGCGACACAAGTAAGTTTCTGAACACAGGTAACACAACTGCTGGAAAAAGTTGAAATACCTCGGGTTGGTGTGATAAGCATAAAACACATAACTATGTGCTTAAATATTCCTAAAATTGGGGACTTCAATGTCAAACTTCATGGATTATTTCTAATATTTCATTCAATTCATGACTTTGTTTCCAGCTTTATTCAAAACATTGTGTAGTAGCTTGAGCATACAATAAAAAAAAAAAAAAAACACGAGAAAAAAAAAAAAAAAAACCTCTAACCAGCTGAGCCAGAATTCAACTCACTGAACTGGACAAGATATGCATCAATTTCTGTGTGTTTGTGTGTGTGTGCTTGAGATGGGTAGACAGAAGGGCTGACAGTCTAGGTACAGTAGGGGGGCCGGTGTCAGCAAACGGTCAAGAAACTCTGAACACTAGGGGGTACAAACCCTCTCACAGGCCTGCCTTGTACTTTCAACAAGCACAAATACACACACACACACAATGTGGTTCTATAAGCCCTGTGTTATTGTGGCAAGAAAGTGGGACATAGAAGGCAAATGTAAAGAAAGGTACATCCGGGAGATGGAAGTTAAAAACCTTTTCAGGCCGAATCACAAATACAGTGTTCAATGAGAATATCAGAAAAATCTGACACAGCTGTAAATCTCAAAATTTTTTTTTTTTTTCAGACCAAAAGTTGGACTGCTTACAATGTGGCATGGTTGCTGTCAGGATATAAATCTTTGTGTTGAAAAGAAGTAACAACAAGGGAATTACAGAGCTGAATATGCTCTGGTTATGCAGCTGGTTAAGCTGCCAGTTACTTTGGACAGACTTGTCAACTCCATATTATGAATTGAATGATGGTTTATTGATGCTGCAGGCCCTCTTTTTATTCTTACACTGACAAACTGCAAAAATTTCTCTTTCCCTCATACCTAAAAAGACCCGGCGCTGTGTTGAGCTCACTTCATAAAGAGCCTTCTCTAACTACCTCATCTATTTTCCACCAAATTAACTCTCTCTCAGCACTGATTAATGATCAAATCTAAATGAATCAAATTAAAAATTGAAAATTATATTTCCAAAGCCCACAAAAAAGGACAGGAGAAGGCTAGGAGGAGACCGAGAGTGCTCTGCCTCTTCTTAACAAATGAGCCTTCAAATCATAAAGAATGGGGTTGCGGAGGAGAGAAGAAGAGATGAAAAGAAGAGATGAGAAAAGAGGGTGAAAAAGGAGAGGAGAGAGGAGGAGAGGACGGGAGAAGAGGGCAGGAATCTGGAAATAGGAGGCCAGAAGAAGAGGAAGAACAAAGTAATTGAACAGAAAATGGGTAGGAAATGCAATAAAACAGAAAGGAACCAAATAAAATTTAGATAAAACCGGATAAGGAGCGGTAAAGGAAGACTCGGATAAAAAGAAAGTATGGAATGAAGAGAACATAAAGAGAAGAAGGAAAATCCCGAAGCACAGGTTGAGAAATTGGGACGTCGGAATGGATGGCCTCGTAAACAAATGAAAAGAAAGAGGCTTCGAGAAATGAAATAGGAGTGAAGGATAAAAGAAGGGCTAATGAAAGGAAATTAGATAAGAAGATAAAAGCAGGAGAAAAGGAGGGATGCCATGATTTAACAAGGTTGCAGAGGTTAAATACCTTAAACTATTCTGTAAACGAACAGTAGCAATGTACATGTTTGGAAAACAATGGCTTTGCTCTGAAAAAATGTATATATCACAACTTCGGCAGACCAATGTGGGCTCAAAAAGGAGCACATATGTAAGCTCTGGCACCAGCAGACACATTGGGATGAAGGTGAATCATTCTTTTTGTGGGACTATGGCTGTCTGTCAATAGCACAATCCCCACTGATCACATAAGCATAGATTTTCACTGCACTGGCGTCACTCTGTGTCAGCAGCAATGCATTTGTGTGTGTGTGTTTTTTTTTCCTGTTTGACCAGTTGAGGGATTGCGACTTAAATGCCTATGACATCTATGTGCTTTAGAAGAGAAAACGGGAATGAAAAACAATTGGTAAGAGTGCATCGGAGAAAGACATAAGAGGTGGAAGAGGAAGATAAAATAGATTGATTTCAGATGGCTGATAATAGAAAGGGAAGAGGTAGCAAACACAAGTGATGGACAGAGTGGAGAGAGGAGTGGGAGGCCAAATATAATGGATTGAGGGGTGACAAAACAAAGTGTCCGTGGGAATTTGCTGACAGGAAGAGTGAGGGAAATAGTGAAGAAGAAGAAGAAAATGCAAGAGAGGTACCTTTACAGAAATTCCCAACAGTTTAGAGGATCTCACCCGAGTGATCGGCCATGTTTCTGTATGTGTCTCCATGTAATAACATAAAGAGGTTCTTATGAGCACTTCAGAACAGATGAATGAATGGATAGAATAAGACAAAAAGCCAATTGAAATCAAATATTTGTGAGTGTGTGCGTGTGTTTGGGTGTGTGTGTCCTCAGCAAACAATATTTAAATCACACTCATCTAGATGAGCAAACCTATATGGAAATTAAATTAATGTCATTTTAATTATTCACTGAAAAAATCCAGCACAATTCTTTTGCTGAGTAAAATTTGACAAACAAACCAATGAACATTTAATAAAACTAGGTTTTAACACTTCTAGAAATAAAATCATTACTGTTTTGCTAAAACAACAAGTATAGTTCTGTGTGTGTGTGTGTGTGTGTGTGTGGGGGGGGGGGGGTCTTTAAAAAAATGCTTTTAAAAAAAGAAGAAAAAAAAGGAGGAAACTAAAAAGCTCCTTTGGGATGGGTAGAGAAAGGTTAACAGGAGGGTGTGTGGTGTCATGCAGTGACGTTTTCTCAGACCAGAACAGATCAGAACAGCAGCCTGAGGCAGTGGGCAGGTGGCTGTCACTGCTGTGTGAACGTGGCTGTGAGTTGTTGTTGTTAGGTCCTTTAAAATGTTGCTTTTTTTTTCCCACACGAATGGCCTTTTTTCCCTTTATGGAACACAGTAGCGTTCACTTTGCGTCATGAGAGCACCAAAGATTTATTTTTATTGAAGTTTAATTTGATAATGTTTAATTGTATCTCTTGAATTCTCCCTTTTTTGAAAAACACAGAGTAAAAGGATAAACGGTGTCACTTTATCCCGTTTGGAGTGAGAATGGCAGTAGTAGCACCAAAAAGCTTTTATTCCTTTTTTGCTCATTATTGAGACATCCTTTTGATATTGTAAAGAATTATTGAATGGCTTTTTGGTGATTTTTGATCATCTTACTGTTAACTTCTGAAGTGGTTATTTCAGATAAACTGTAGCAGTCAAGGAAAATGGCAAATGACAACAAGAGACATATTTCAAAGCAGATGAATTTACAAAGGAAAAAGTCTCATATGGATGCTGTTTAATTAGCCATGGAAAAAATATTTCTCCATAAGTGCACCTTTGCTTGGCAGTTTGAGAAAAACAGTTATTTTGAGTGCATTTGAAATGGTTTCTCTTTTCTTTAGAATGATCTCCTAAGAGTTTGATTAAGGCATTCAGCAACCCAAACATTCGGCACAGATATCAATTTCTCCCCATCAATGCCTTATATGGCCGTTGAAAAGTCTGGATGCGGTTTCTTCCTGCCACAATCACTCTCCAGAATACAGACACAAAGTGAATGTGAGAGCGGACAGACCACTTAGGCAGATCTCTGGTCACAGTATTATCACTTCTTTCTAGCGAGGATGCAACCAGATGCCAGTCACACACACAAACACTCACACACACTTACTCAGGACAGACGCTACAGAGACAGATTTAGCTACAAGTTTCCCATGAGGAAGCACCAGACGCCACCAGTTGTCTGGCACTCCCCACATCCTTAATTTCCCCATCTCCTCTTGTCTCCTCTTCTTTTCAGTCTGCTCCTCTGCCTTTGACACACTCTCACTCCTCCTTGTCATCTACCCTCACTCTTTGCTCTCAGTGCTTTTACAACACCTTCACCAAGTGAGCTCTTACCTTCTGACCTCTTTACCTCCAAAGCTAATTCTCCCTTTTGGGTCGATATATTTCAGCGGTGTGTCTTCCAGGAGAGATTACTGTACAGTGTGCTTTGTTTTTTAATTGAGTGCTAAAATGTGTTTTTTGATGGTGGTTTGTCGCGTGTGTGTGTGTGTGTGTGTGTGGAGCAATAGGCAGGATCATCTAGCTACGAGGAGATTTATGACACACTACACATCCCAAGATATATAGGGACACCGAACACACACACACATAAATGCACACACATCGCAGCATTAGCACAGACTGGGGCCTTCCAACTGATCTCACTCATTAGGTCTCAGTGGCCTTGGCGAGCACTACCAAAGTTGGCACAAGCTGCTTGCGTTCATGTGTATTTGTGGGGGTGCCAGGGTTTATATTTGCAGTCCGTATACTTGTCTCTGCCGCAGTGTACAATGCAAATCCAGCTGGCCATCTATACGGGCCTCATGGAGGTGGAGGCTTTTGTCTTGGACCTGACACACTTTTTTTTCCCCCTCTCCGACCCCCCCTTTCATCTGATGTGCTGTTGCCAAGCTGCTATGTCAGGTGGCAATTCTTTCAGCAGCAACATATGCACATTATACACTGAATGTTGCTGACTCCTGGCTTATTTGCTGCCAAAACCTTGCCATGTTCAAATATTCCATTAAGTATTCAGCTCCAGTCAAATTAACACACGGATGTGTTATATTTGTTGCATTATTTTGTGTGGAGCCTCAAAAAATATTGTGAAATATACCAAAGTAATCATAATATTCTGCTTTACATTAATTTGATGCACTCATGTTTCAGTGTATCCCCCCCCCCCCCATATTTTACCTGCAATTACCCTGGCTTTCTACACCCGCCACACAGGCATCTCTCTAACCAAATCCAAGCCACGCCCTTGTGACCTTTCGGTCTTCAGCTGACGCATCATTATGACCTCATTATAAATGGACAGACAGTCATTGCCAGAGGGGAAGTTCTCATAATAAAGTCAGGCCTTTTAATTGCCTTGCTCCAGAAATTAGTTGCTACTTATTGGAGGGAGGCTGCCCCATGTTCCTCCTGCTCTCCCTGCTTGTTTACGCCGCTCCTCCTCACATCTATGGACAAGAAATGTGATTTATATGTGTGTAAATATGAATTCATGCATGTGTGTGTGTGTGTAGGTGTGTTTATATGTGTAGTTAAGTAATTATGAATATTTAAAAGAAACACGAGAGGAAATCGTTCCTTTCTGATTTGGTTTACTGACCCTCTGGTCTCAAACCCCCTTTCTTCCTCCCTCTTTCTCTGTCTCTCTCTCATCTAATTCTCTCTTTTTCACACATACACTCACTCTTTCAGCCCCATAACAAACACACATTCATAGTAACACACTTCGTTCCTGCCTCACTTGCTCTTCATCTCACCCTACTGTCTCCCAGGGCGACAAAGCTAATTTGAGGCAGATCGTGCCTTGAGGGGTTTGCTACGGCATCCACACGTATACACACACGTGTGCACACTCTACTTCACGGCCCCCCATATCTTCTCCACCCTTACCACTTTATCTTCACCTTTCCACCGTGAGCCAGCCCCTGACAACAGTAGTTAGCTCTGAGGCTAACTGATTCAGCCATTTCATGTTATCATCTATGATGTTTAAAGACCAGAAGGGGCAACATGGAAAAACAGTTGGAGATGTTGCTAAATGAGTCTTGTTGTGCACAGCGGTTTGTGAGTTAAGTGTAAAATTTCATAATACAGATTTACACTCTAATAATTCAATTTCAACTTAAGCGACAACAATGTTAAATATTTAAGTGTTCATGGTTCTTGAAGATAAAATTAAGTGATTGGGGGAGGAAATACATTTTAGGTATTATTGTCCCTAAAATGTCAAGTCCAGGGTCAAGGATAAAAATGTATTTATATATTCCTTTTTTAAGAAACAACCAGTTTTGAAAATGGCCCTCATTCATATGTAGAACAAGGCCCCCTGTATTAAATGCTACACCCGAGACGATAAATGAAGCGGCTGTGGTCTGTCAGATTGATGTATATACAGTGTATGTAGGCCTGAGCGTAGGTGTGCGAGTGCTTGATTGTGTGTGTGTTTGTGTACGCGTGTGAGTGTGTGTGTGCCGTGATGATTAATGTGTATGAAGCTGTGGTAACAAAAGTGTCTATTTGTTGCATTCATTACACTTTATTTATCCACAAAAGAGCAAGAGGTTTGGGCAAGAGGGTTCCTGGGGGGATTCCATTTTTGGTCAAGAGGGTTCAATTCAATTTCAGCTTGATATGAGGATGTGTGTGTTTGTGACATTCAACTCTTACAAAACTAATTTGATAATATTCATATAATTCATACTGTGCAGTCCATCAAAGAGTCCAATTGGCTGGTCAACAGAGGACTCCCATTTCTAACTTTTAGACCACCATCTTTTACCAACAGTGAACAGGAGACAATTTTGTGTTGGTAAAGACAGATTGAAATTGTGTTGTGCTTTAATTTCCATAAATAATAGATTCATCTTGCATTATGTTAAGCTAGAGGACTTTTAACAACTCCTAAATTATGTTTTGAAAACTGTTTGCTTCATACTGTCTCCATATTGACATTTCAGTGGGAGAAACTCTTGTGTCAGGGTAACTATTTGATGGAGAGAACCGCAAATAGAGAGGAGAGGAGAGGAGAGCAGTGGATGAAGTAGCACAAAACACTGAGTGGGAGAAAAGAAGGGAGAAATAAAGACAAGAATGGATGGACAGAGGGCTGAACAGAGGCATGTTCCCTGACCACTGTAGGGAAGGGGGCGTAGGCCAGGTCTCCCATCAATTACAACCTTGACCCTCCTCCCTTCTCCTTTCTCTCTCGCACACTTTCTACTTCATTCAAGCATTCTCATCCTCCCCTGGTCCCTCTCCTCTGCTCCTATAAATCAATCTCTTCTCCCAGCCTTCCTCTTTCCCTCCCCCTAGCCTTCTCCCACTTTCTCCATCCGCTATTCCTATTTCTTGGGCTTGCTCTCTCCCAGCTGTCCTCTTCCTCCCTTGCCACTCCACTCCCTCCTTTCATCGTCTCAAGTGCAGTGGGAGTACAAAGGTCAGAGGTGGCGAGACGAGGGAGAGAAAGAAGCAGAGGTAACATGGGAGTGTGAAAATGAAAGAGTGAGTGTATTTAATCAAAGTGGCGCAGGGGCAGACAATATCACATGTTTTTTTTAATTACATTTTTCTACGGATATATTACTGATTAATGCCTTGCAAAAAAATGCAACATTTTATCCTGCGCTTTCCATTTAATACTATGTGGCACAAGGGAGTGTGTCGATGTGCACATTTGCATGGATGCATGCGCAGCGGAAGAAGCAAAGTAAAAAGCAGCAAAAAGAGAAGAAAGCAAGAGACATGGAAAAGTTCAGAAACTTTAATGAGATGACGAAAAAAAAAACCCAAACGATATTAGATGAAAATACACAAACGAGGCAGGAACAACTAGACTACAACGTTTGCTGATATACTCTAAATTCAGTGTTACATGTAGCATTGATTACCATTATAAAATCACTATCATTTCTTAGTGTGCTGATAAAAGAAGTTTGTACTGACTGCCAGCAGGCTATCTGTTTTTCTGTTAATGGACCCTCTGAACAGCATTTTCCAAAGCTTATGGTGATATTGTTTGTATTTGTCTATCAAGCTAGAATTGAAAAGACTGACAGATTCATACAAAAGCTTTTGCTTATGCCCTACCACCTCAACACCTTTCACTTTAATAAATTGCAGATTTTATATTAAATTAGTGTATTACTAAGTGTTTTTGAGTGCCATAAAACAACAATGCGCAGGCATTCAAAGAAATATTCCGATTAATGCAGTCACGGTTGAATGTTTGAAAACCCTCAATTAATTTTAATTTAAAAAGCTACATGTAACACAACTAACAGAGAAAGATAAGGAAGAGACCTTTTCCCTTACCCTCCCTCAGCATGCCCACGGTCAGACACTTCATGAAGCGGCAGGCCTGGCACGACTTGCGTCTCCTCTTGGTGATCTCGCACTCGTTGGTGGCTGGACAGCTGTACTCAATGTTTCCTGTGGCGAGACATGTTGGAGAAAAATAGAAAAAAGTTTTGTTTTAAATAACAACCTTCCCATGGATTCAAAACTCTAAACAGCAAGTTGGGGGAAAACAGCTCGTGTGTATAAATCATCAAGGAGCTGAGTCACTTTAAATCCTTCTCTCTTCTCTTTTATTCTTGTTGCTGACCGTTGTTGGCATAGTGACCAAAAAAAGAAGCAACAAACGATTGCTATTTTCAAACTGTTGATGATCGAAAATGACCAAGTCAACTCCCTAATTTCCATGGCCATCATAATAGAGCACCTGCCACAGAGAGGCAACATGTACAGGGGCCTTAAGCAACCACGGGTTGCGTGACAAGGACCAGTATGCTAATAATCTGGTGCACAGCTGAGGATAAGATTATTAGCTGATGTAAGTCTATCAACTCTGGACCAGAGTCAGCAGACATACATACAAATCCTGAGACATGGAAGAGTTTTAACATTTTCAAACTGTGTTTGTATATGCTGTTTGTACATTTACACGCTGTTATTTGTATTTATTTGTCCCTGTCTTTATTTGTCTTTGATATATTTTTTTGTTTTAATCCTTTGAGGTTTGTTTTTCCTCTGAAATTTTGCTCACCTTCTGCTTCTTTGAGAAGCAAAGCACCAAATGCTTTTTCAAGTGCGCAATAATGAGGTCACTATACACAATACTAAGCAAAACGAGCCAAAAGACAAATCCAGAAAACACCCCGCTCCACGGGAGGACTCCCGTGTCCAACTGACAACTACTGTACCCCAGAGAACCAATGCATCTTCCACTGAAAGAGACTAAACAGTGATTACTATTGACTGCTGCTGTAAAGAGGATGTTTTCTCATTACTGGGCTGATTAAGGGGGATAGTTAGCTTGGGAAAAGGCTAAATGCCCAAACTCTCCTTAATGGATAACAAGATGCTCATTAATTGGCCTTGTTAGTTAAAGTAAAGGCTAAATGTGCTAAATGCTGCAGAAACCCTTGCAGAGTCATGAACACTGCTAATAGGGTGAGTTGGCCATTGCATGGGTGATACAGGAGGAGTAGATTAATTCAGCAATTAAGATGGGCACTTACTTAGCACTAAGGTTAGATGTGCTAATGACAAAGAATCTCTGCTGGTTAATGGATACTCAGTAATGCACCTTGTTAGTATGAGGCCGCACAAGCTGCTGCCACTGAATGCAAAGCTGCAGCACGGAGGCGCTTACAGGGCCAATATTTTGCATTCATCGAGCTCGACTGACACTGAGATGCTTGCATGATTGCTTCAAAAATATTGGATATAATGATTTGCACAAATTGTGTTGAGAGGAATGTATACTATGTTTTCAAAAGCAAACAACCTTTAGTGAATCGATGTTATATGTCGGAATAAGAAGAGAAGTGTGACATCGTAATGTTGGAACTCTGTGAGTGTATGTTTTTATTTCTGCTTTTGCTTGTCTTTTTGCCCAGTGGGGTGGGCTTAGAGCAGAATGGTTCTTGGAGGTTCCAATATATAACGTGTAAGTTTGTACATGTCTGTTAGTATGAGTGAAGATATGTGAGAGGGCTCAAATCCCCCGTTATCTCCTCTGAGATGTGTGTGTCTGTCCACCTGCTGCATGACAATTGACCACCGCTGTGCAGACTGTGTAATATGAACGTCTGTGTGTTCCCTGCCATAGACCTCGCTCTGTATTGGCCTTCCCTGACATTGCAGATGTAACCTTTGTCATCGCAAAATACCCATTTGGCCTCTTCTCTTAGACAGTGTAAATGAGCGAAATGAGCATTTGCGTATTCATTGTCATTGAGATGAACAACAGATGCTTCTCTGAGAGGACAGATCAGAAACATACTACCGTGCAGTGCAATGCATGCTTTGAATTGCAACCATCATTGTTAAAAATATATGAAAGGCTGCCGTTTTTATCTTTAAGTGTTTTTCAAGTTTCTTGAAATTAGAGTGAAACCTCAGGAACTGCACTAATGTTATTTCTAATGTTAAAATTATTTTACACATTTTGCTAATCAGAACACCAACTGAAGAATTCATGTCCCTTCACTCTATCATTACTACTTTCTTCATCTGACTTTTTGTGGGTCTACCTCTTCCTATTTCACCATCTGATTCCTTGATTCCTCCCTCACCTACACTTTGCCCTCCTCCAAACTCCCCTTTATTTATCCCCCTTTCTCAATAAGGGAGTGATAGATGCAGGTTGTCAGGTGTTGCTGGACTGACGCCACAGAAACAGCAGCTGCCAGGGCCACTTCCTCCATGCGCGCACACACACACACACACACACACACACACACACACACACACACACACATACACACACGCTATTCTTTCTAACGTCAATGTGACCAGTCCGTCCTCCCCCATTCCTTCCCTTTCTCTCATTCCTTGTCTCAACTTATTCATCCAAATCCCCACTCATCTTTTTCTCTCCTCTCCTTTTCTCCACCCATAGCCTTTCTGCTCCTATCCACTCCACTCCACTCCGCTCTCATGCTGTCCTCCCTGTCCAGCTGGAGGTGTTTTTTTGGTGATTACCTGTGGTTTTATTGGCTAATGGGTTGAAACATACCAATATGTCTGCTGCTGCCCATCTGAGGCTGGCCCAGCTCTCCAGCCAACACAAACTCACAAAGTAACACACTGCCGTGCATAAACACAAGCATATGTGCACAGGAGTACACGTAGAGGTGCACTCATTTACATGGATGGACACAAGCCCACACACACAGACACTGGCTAATAGACACCCACTCAGTCTGTGGATGAGTTTGGCTTGTGTGGTAGCCAAAAATAATGTCATGACCCATTTGCTCCAGTAGAGCAAAGGCTGCACAATCTGAATCTGAACAAATATTAATGGTACTGTTGATCAAGATTTGTTCATAAATTAAGCGTTCTCCTCTTTAAATTCTATTTGCGTCAATTAAAGCCGTTCGATTAGAGGACTACTGGGAGTTCTCATTAGATCCTCTAATTTAACATCGTGCAAATGTCGAATGAAGAATTTAAAAACAATCAGGTGGCAATTTTCACCGCAAAGACTTGATATGTTTCAACTCTCTCCTCTTGACCCTTTCATGACCATTTGGCTTTCTCATTTCTAAGAGTTTCCCCATTTGTTTGCTCATCAAAATGCTCCGTATCCACAGCTTTTGTTTCAATGTCAGTCAGACTATATTTATGGTAACCTATAACTTCAGCCTTTCTGATCTGCAGCAAAAGAAGGAAGGCTTACAAACACAGTGAAAATGAGGGGTTGAGAGAGAGGTTGAAAGAGCATTGCTCTAAATCTATTCAAGGTCACACTCCAAAGAGGGTCTACAGTCACTGCGGCATCATATCTGTACGTTTCCTGGGCTCTTGCATTTAATCTGTAACCCCAACCTCACCTGTATAACCTTTAACAAGCACTCTAAATGAAATGAGACACATGGAATTGGTAAACAATTAGATAGTGCAACAATGACAGATGAATTAGGGGTTAAACCCATACACAGAGTGATTACAAGGTCATGTGTGTGACTCTCTGTACAAGTGTGTGCTTGTCCATGTGTGAAAGTGCTTCTCTGAGTTTGTGTCGGTATGTGTGTGCCTGTTTCTCCCTTTATCTCAGCGTGCGTGTGCTCCAATCTGTTTGTCAGGTTTGCGCAGTGTCCTGATCTCATCCCATAATAAACACATACAGGTCATCACTGGGTTGTGGTGACCATCTAGTGGATGTAAGACTTCCAACCCCTTACATCTTTTGGTCTCTCTCTCTCTCACTTTCTCTCTTTCCCTCTCTGGGGCTTTACTGGGAAAGCTGCTTATCAGAGGAAAAAGAAAGCGGCGACAGATAGGTGGACGGATGGAAAGGCAGATAGATGAATCCTGTCTGATATGACTGACTGACTCAATGGATCAATGATGGCTGGCCGGTTGACTGACTGGTAGCTGTTTTTTTCTTCCGTGTGGCAGGCTGACTGACTCGAGTGCTGCCCTGACAGCTGATTGATGGGACCTATTAGTCATTACAAACTTGGCCAATTCTTTAACAATGATTACTGAAATACAACATTTTCTCCGATTTATTATCTGCTGAGTGACTTAACCAAGTCAGACAAACATTGTTTTGTTTCTCATTATGAAATCTGGTGATGGCCAGTGGTTTTATTCCCTATGAAATGGGCATCTATGACTACCCCTATACAAGCACTCGCTAACAACGTGCACTTGTACAACAATGTGACACATTCTGTCATTATGATAAACATAGGACTGTAATTCGCTTTGAAAGAATCCCACATATGCTATCATGCTCTTCTAAATGCTTGCTTGTGCACCAAAGTGGCACGTGGGGAAACAAAAAAAAAGTTGAAAAGGAATTCTTTATTCCTCTTCCAACAATTTCTTTTGATGTGTTTTCATAGAAACAAATAGCCAATAGCAGCTGCATCGAGTCAGCTTGCTCTGGACAGAAAAATGTGAAAGAAATCCTGAAATCTGATTCATAAGAGAATCATTTTAAGAGTTTAATGACATTTTTATGATGAAATAAAAGACAAATGGTTTTCAAATTCAGCTTTTTGTAATAAAGACACTCCGAGTTTCCACGAGGATAAAATAATGATACAAAAGATTGAGAGTTTAGAATTTAGTAAATTTTTAAATTGGAAGAGCCAAGCACAAATGAACTTCCTGGACTGCCTTGAGCCCTAACAAGACCAGAGAAGGATTACTGAGCCTAATTCCTGGTACGCCTCTCATCATGTGGATTATGGCTCGATCCCGTCTCTCCTTTACTCCCAAACTGAACTCCTGACCCTGAGACATGACCTGTGACCTTACTATGACTCTATATTATCATCCAGACAACAGGCTTACAGCTAACACTCTTTGCGGGAGGCATTAAAAAGTTAGATCCTGAAACACAAACACTACCTGGAAATTACACTTTGTTCGGACAAAGAGGTCAAGGTTGGTGGCAAGCAAGGGATGTCTCTTGTTGGTGCGTGCGTGCCCGCACCTAAACGCGTGAGACAGTGCTTTACCACCAAGTTACAGTAAGAAAATATGTCTGAAACAGAAAAAGGTGCTTAAGTATTGAAAAGTAGTGCCATTTACGGTGACCATTAAATTCAATATAAAGAAAAATCCATATCCACCTTTAACTCCCAACAATTCTTTCAGCCAGCCCAGTAAATCTCTCTCTTTTTGTGTGTGTGTGTGTGTGTGTGTGTGTGTGTGTGTGTGTGTGTGTGTGTGTGTGTGTGTGTGTGTGTGTGTGTGTGTGTGTGTGTGTGGTAGAGGTGGGGGGGTGCTTATGAGTTTTATGGCGCTATACAGACTGGTGATAAGGAAAAAATCTGAACAGCCTTAATGTGCCTTGGCATATATTCCATAAGTCCTTCAACTGGATAAAGACCTTGTGGCTTTGACAGCCATGACTTACATTGTTTGAGAGGTGTCTATTCCGGCCACGTGCATCAGAATTTCTGGTCTCAATTTATCTTGTCACTCTAAATATTAAGGTAGCAATGCAAACAATTGTCCTCATGCTGAATTAAATGTCTTACATTTTGAGAAATCATTCAGCTGAGTAGACACTATGAACTAGAGGTTGTTTTTAGTTGTGTTTTGCTCTGTGGGGATAGTGGAATAAAATCCAACAGAGCAAGACAAAGGCCAGTGATGAAACCACCTCAGAAGGTCAAATAACAATTTAGGGATAACATGTAAATTTATTTATTTTTTCTTAATTGCCAAACTCTTATATTTGATACCACCCAATAAAGGGCTAGAGGGTAATGGAAGCTAAATAAGGGTCTGTGACAAAACATGTAAAAACATATTAAGAAAGAATAGAGGAACAGATATGAATCTGACCTTCACCTACAATGACAAACACAGACAGAAAAATGCAGATCTACAAGAGATTATGATAGTAAAATTCGAATATTCAGCCAACCTTGAATGGTGCGTTTGAAGAAGGCTTTGCAGGCCTCACAGGATGCCACCCCGTAGTGGTACCCTGATGCAATGTCCCCGCACACAAGACACAGCCTCTTGGGCATTGAATTCAACATGTACTCGCACTTAATCTGTGAATCTTCCCCGATCGTTGATGAACAGTCCTCATAGCGCTTCGATCCAGGGCCACCGGCGGGACCCAGGGGCCCCGCGTTGGAGCCGTAGAGGCTCGGGGAATCTAGGCCATTGGGGTGACCGTTCATCGTGGATGAGTAGGAGCCTGATGCGTCGCTAGAGCCACCGGGGGAGTGATGGTTTAGACTGTCAGTCAAGGAAGCAGGACTAGACGGTTCAGTCTTTATGTAAGAGGACGGACAGTTGGATTCAAGGTGGCGCTCCTTACTGGACATTCTGCAGAGAAGCCTGAGGAGAGAAGAAAGAAAGACATGTGAAGAGATTTGTGAAGAAAGGAAAAAACAAAGGGGGGGGGGTCTGTCATAATTGCAGAAATCGTACATGAGGTGGAAGGATAAAGTTATCCCGAAGTTGACGTTCAGCATTTTTCTTTCCGATACGTTGGTGGTTTTCGTTCGGTTTAACCCCAAAAAGATTCATTATTACGCCAATCATTCGTCCTGATGTTTGTCGTTTTCCCTCATGTCACCTGATGATGGATACGTGCGTTTTCATAGCCTGGCACTTCCTATTAAGGCATGTGTACACACAATCCATCAAATCATCTGATATGTTTTTGTATTGTATTGTTATCGTTGTTGTTTTTTTTTTTTTTAAGAACAATGCTAGCGAGAGGTGACGGGTGTAGATTACAACAAAAGAAAAAAAAAAAAAGAAGAGGATATGTATGCAGGATTGAGTTCCAGTTGGGGATCCCTGTGTAAGGGCGAGTCGCACAGAGGTATCCGTAGTACCACACAGTAGCACAATCACATGCATGGTCATCCGTCACGCTCCAGTCAATACCGGCTTGTTCTACATGAAGGTAATCAGTAAGCAGCCTCTTTGCTGCTCAATCATCCCAAAGACAGGCTCACACATAATCCTCACACACACATCCGCACACGTAGAACCGCACCCCCATACATGCAAAACAGCACACATTTGGTTCAAGTAGGGTGGAGGACCTTCGATACAAAGCGGTCTTAAGAAAAAAACACAATATATCAGTCTGCAACAGCTTTCCTTTTCTCTTTTGTCCCTCTCTGGTCCGTTCCGATTCCAGACTCTTCCTTCCCTGCCTTTCCTCTTTTACCGCTCCAGCTTTCCTTATTCGTCTCTCTAAGGAGGCCGGCAACTGTCTTGTTAATGGCAGTTGTAATTAACAGCTATCTTCTTGCTGTCTATATCTCTCGATCCCTCCTTTTGTCTACCTCACTATCTATCTGCCTGTCTCCCTATCACTTCCTATTCAGCGCCATCTATCTCTTCCCACTCTTTCTTTCCCTTCCTCTTTGCGTGACCATTTTCTCTGTCCCTCGAACCCTGCCCTCCCACTCTCTCTCTTTTCATTGTTAAAGGTAGAAAGCACAAAAGGGGTTTTTAATTAAGGCAGGATGCTACTAAACGAGGGGCTTCTAAAGTCCAGTCGGCCTGTAAAAGATCCCTGTCCTACAGGGACCCATAAAACACAGGCAGCGCTTTGACGAAGAATGGAGAGCCGGTTGGGGGAGGGAAGGGTGAGAACGCATTGAGATGGACAGAAACGGGAAAACAGCTCGACAGACCAACGGAAAGCCAAAAGAGGAGACTGAAAGAAATGAGAGCTGGGAGGCGATGGGTTGCATGTGTCGAAATGCAATGTCAAAAATGACAAACAGCAGGTTTGCATCTGGTTCTCAAGGTAAGAAATGTGTGGTGTGAAACAAGAAAAGGAACCGCTCTTCCTATCTTCTATCACAGGCACTCATAAAGTAAAAAAAAAAAAAAAAAAAAAAATCCTCACTTCACTACTTCTTTCCATCCCCTCCCTGAAAGGATTTCTGATTCAGTGACTCCATTAAGTGCGGTTTGCTCGTATTCACTGGTATCTATAAATCCATTAATCTGATGCTAAGGTAGGTCTTAAGCTGATAATGAAACAGACAGGAAGACTTGGATGCAAATAAAGGAAGAGGGAAGAAGGTGAAAAGGAATAAATGCAGAGATTGATGGCGGAGCGCATTCAGCCATGTCTCGAAAGGCGGAGACACGGAAGAGGAGCCAGACGTATGATTTTTACATACCAAATATGTGCTTAATCACCAAGTTAAGCTGTAATTGTTACACACGATAAAACTAAAAAAAAACAAAACTTGCGGAACCAACATAACATTTACCGTTATATCATGCACAGTCTAGGGAAACCAATCAGAAAATAAATGAATATCACCCACAGCTGGAGACTGAAATTTAGCCATCTGATTTAAGTTGACGACATGGAGACAAGGATACGAAATCCCCCCCAAATTGTCGCCTTCTTGACATCAGACCCGCTGCATACCATCAAACCAGAGTTTGTGCAAAAAGAAACCCATTTTTCTTCCCCTTTTACCCCCTTCCCTCACACCTTTTTCTCTACGCGCCCTCTCTCTCTCCCTCACTCTTTCTCTCTCTCTGTCTCCCCCTCCCTCTTGCTGCTTATAAATGAAAAATAATGGCAGTAGAAGGGGGAGGAATAAAAAGAATAAGAGGAAGACATGCATGCAGAGAAGAGGAGTGGAGGAAAGAAGATTAAGAAATCAGTCAGTGCGCTGTGCCGAGTGAGAGGTTGAATGCATTTATGTATGTATGTTATCAGTATAATTATGGCGCTATGTAGCGATGGCTCAGCGCTGAAAGAGCAGTCTTATTGTGCCTGTCTGCTCTTTAGATGAGTGTGAAGAGAAAAGGAAAGGGTTTGCTCTCATCAATTCTGTATGTTTTTGAGTGTTTCAAAAGATTTATTTGAGGAGGAGGGGGGGGTCTTCGGCTGTGCATTATGAGATGATTACAGTGGGACACAAAGAAAGCAGTAATCAGATTTAAGTATTTAGTTGTTCTTTATTCTGGTTGAAAAAAAAAAGGATTTGAATTTCATTTTCTTGCTGCCATTTTTTGGGGTCTTAAAATAATTAGAATACAAAATAAATAGGATTTTTCTCCTGTTAGCAGATTAGACTAGACAGTATTGAAATTCAAATGTAATTTCTTAATAGTTCAAAAGGCGAGTAAAGATTATTAATCTTAGCATCATCCAACAAATCCTGTTGCACTGGCAGATGGATTTTTCTCTCCAAATGACTTTCTCCCTTTAATTTGGTTAATAAAATCTATAAATCTTTGACAATAAGGCCAGAGTTGACTGAACTTTATATTTAAGGCTTTGTGCCCGGAACCTCAACACAATTCAAAAACAGGACAGTAACCCAAGTGAAACTAAAAAATCCTAATAAAAGATGAGAAAAAGGATGACCCAAATGCAAATATGTAACATTTTATTTTTCACACCTGTCTAGTTTACGGGATAAATCATGCCAAGGAATAAATTAGAAACTCTGTGTATTTTTTTTTTTTTTTTTTTCATTTTCTTTGTGTCAAGTAAATCTTGAGAATATCAGACTTTTACCAATGTGAATTGATAGTATTTTCAGAATGCTAAATGGAATATGTATTGTAAAAAATCATGACCGGCATATAAGGCCCTGTTTTTATTATATTATTCATTAGTTGATACAAGTCAAACAAACATGTCTGAGTAAAATTTACAATAAAAAATGTTTCCTTAAGCTTCTGATTGGTTTAGTATTTCAAACCTAAGGCGAGGAGCCAACGCCCGCAGACTCCTGTCGCAGGTGGGACAAACGCAGTTTAGCTTTGAGAACAAGACTTAAATAGAGATTTAGCGGGCCCTATTTTTCATTTGTTCATTGCTAATCCCAACCTGGGGGTGCAGGCACTGCAAAGCAATGGAGAAAGTTTTTTTTTAAGAATGAAAAACTTTTGGTTAATAATGGAGTTCTGCTGTTTTTTTTCTGCCGAGTATACTGTTTTCCAGTCGTTTAGAGAAAAGAGTTGGGTGCCGCCTCTTTTATTTAATATGATATTTTTCAAATTAAGTCAATTTCATTTATACCAATCTTGTTTTTTGAAAGAACAAGGACACGGGGCCGGGTTGGGACACACATACATTCACAAATGTACATACAGGAACAGAAAAGAAAAAGGCAAATCAAAATGTTGATCTGAGGGAGTAAAGGACTGAATAAAATAAATGTTAAAGAAAGGAAGAAAAGGCTAGTTGAGAGGAGCTTTTGCTTCATGTTTTCAGAGAAGGTGGGCCACTTTCCTGTGACAAGCTGTCATTAGAGTGGTGGGCTGATGCAGCGCCCTGACAACTGGCAGGGACAAACATGCAATCATCGTATTAGAGAAACTACTCTGCCTCACTCCGTCTCAGCTGTTCATTTCTGCTCCTTCAGACGATGTGCGCACTTGCTCTCTTTTATTATATACAATCTTTGGACAGCTGTCTCGCTAGATGGCGGCCATAAACACAACCAGTTCCGCAAACAAGTCTAAACTGTTTTTCACCAAGCCACCCTACCGCGCTCACACACATACACACACAACCTGAACAGTGCCCTTAAAACGAGTTTTAAACAAGTAGCTGAAGAAACCTCCTACTTTTCTCCATGAAATCTGTGCTTTTGAAAAGTTCCTATATTTCCAAATTAACCTTACAAAGCATAGAATGCGCCATTAATATGATTTTATGGATAGTTTTGTTTCACTTGAATCAAAGAAATAAATTTTGTTCAAAATGAATTTTGCCACAACTCAACTAAGCTTAGGAAAAGAGTGAAAACAGTAAAGAAAAGAGAAGAGGTAGCATTAGAGACAGATGAGGAAGAAGTGCTGACAGTGTTGCCACCGCGGGTTGGCTAATACCTTTCCATCACACCAAGCATTGTGCTCCTGATGCTGATAAGAACACACAGTCCAATAAGAAAAAAAAAAGAAACCTTCACACAATTCTATCAGGATGATACTGACAATGCTTTCAATGGAAAAAATGAAGAAGGATGGGAAATACATTGAATTACATTTCCATAGTCAAATGAATAGAATGATTTCATCAATAGTCTGAATTGCTTTTCTGGCCCTCACACTCACTGTTGTTCTTGTTTCTTTGCTCTCTTTTCTACATCTCTGTTTTTCCTCTTTTCCAACATCCTCCAATCTGTGGAGGGCTGCTGAGTTTCTTGTCAGGTGGTTAGTTGAATACAGGTGTTGGTGTGTTTGTTCATGAGAAGACGCAGCAATTTGAGCTGCACACAAAGCACCTTATTTGCTATAAAAGAATTTAAGCTGCACCAAAATATACCTGGGGCAAGTAAAGGCATAAACCCCTCGGACAAATGCGTGTGAATCTGCGTTTTGGTGTGTGTGTGACAGGTGCGTGATTCACTCAGTGGCAGAAAAATTGAGTGCCACAGACGAAAAAAAAAAAAAAAAACATAATCTGTTTTTTCAGTGCTGGTGAGTTTAGATCCCCAGACTCACAGTGTGTAGATGATTATAGTTGTTACCAGGGACAAAAATGAATAGGAAAAAAAAAAAAGAAAAAGAAAAACCTCCAACAGTGATAGTCAATCCAAACCACTCTCCCTCCTACTGGGCCCTCTCTCTCTCTTTCCTGTCCTCTTTGGGTCTTGATTTCTCTTTTCCCCCCATCATTGTTTCTACTTCTGACACGCAAAGGCAGTCTTACCATTGCTTCCCTTTCTTTCTCATACATCTGTACCCTCACCACACACACCTGACACCCCCGCAAATACATACACTCACACAACCACTGACACACGCACACGCACACACTGGGGAGCAGATCAATTGTTACAGTGTTAGTCGCGCAGGAAACCTGTAATTCACTTCATTGGCTGCGGAATAAACCCCTGATTACATACAATCAATGTGATAATGGCTAAAACACATTCTGCCCAATGGGATGTTGGGCTTAAAGACCAGGAGAAGAGAGAAAATGTGAACCTAAGTGTGTGTGAATAGGAGAGAGAAAGAGATAGAGGGGTTTGATGTCACATAAACATACCTTTGATACCAATTTCTAAATAAATTCTGATTAGCGGTTCCTCTAGTAGGACTGAAGAAGTTATGATTCTTCCTGATTTTTATGAAGTGTATTTACACACAGCCTGTAGATGTAAATGGCTAAACAGTGGGAGACAGCACACACAGGCTAAACTCAGCCAAACACTATTGATTAGGGAATAATGTGCTTTCCAATCTCCAGACTGGAATCTAAGGAATATCATGTGGTGCCCTGTAATAGCAAAGTATTTTTCAGTCATCACACAGAGCAGGTGTCTATCCTTTTCTTTTCCTTTCTTTACCAAATTTGAAATAAGGTGTTAGAGGGGAGAATTTAATTTCTCCTCAGAGAGCTGATGAGGTGTAAAAGGATGATTCAGGTTGGAGAGTCTGTAGTCATTGAGGTGAAAAGATATGAAGAGAATGGACTTGTTTAGGACAAAAATGCATGGCAATGTGCTGCAAAGCCTATATATTTGTATGTGTTTATGCGTGTGTGTGTTTGCGTCAGATGAGAATCTTGATGATTTAGGTCATTTTCCCGCAAAGCAGTTGCTGATAAGTGTGTTCCTGTCAGGCACTATCGTTGTCACAATGTCTCTCCCTCTCTGTACCTCTTTCTTTGTCTCTCTCTCCCTTTGCCCCCTTCTCCCTCTGTCTCCTTTATCTGCTGTGTGTCACTGTGTCCGTAAAGGCGGTTGTCTACTGTAAGAACGGTGCTTTAAAACTCTAGAGCAGCTCAACTCCCTCCACTGCGCTGAAGGTGATGTGTGTAGTTATGACAACTGACTGATAGCTACATTAAAACACACACACACACACACACGCACACACACATATATATATATATATATATATATATATATATATATAAATAACCCAATAATAAATAGAAAAAAAGTCAGGCAATGCCTGGCAGACAATTGCATACAGTGTACTTGATGTGACCTCCTGCCTTTTAGTTGAGAGGCTATCAATTAAATTAGTGAATGCATCTTGGTGTTATTGAAACCTTTCTAACCTATCTTTCATGCAGATGTTTGCTTTTAAAAATATACATCTTTTTTAAAAGAATTCACAAATTGTTTTTTTTTCATGGGATCATCCAAAGCTCATTGCCAAAATACAAATAGTTAGTCAAAAAATATTATTTCACACCAGGAAGTAAATTATAAACTGTTTTTTTTTTTATAAAAAAAAAAAGGTCATTGATCAAGGTGAGTGTGCACCCTTTATATTTGTGTACGTTTACTTGGATTAGCTGTTATCACCGAGCATTAGCTCCACAAAAGCCCTTTCAAGCACTTACAGACACTTGCTGTTGCCAAAGATGCATTTACAGTATATTCTCTCACACACACACAAACATATACATCCAAAACACGCATGCACAGAAATACTCAAATATGAAGTCCTCACACTCACTCCCACCGAGACAGAGACCCGGGCAAACTTCCGTAACAAATGAAATTGAACTGAAGTATAATAAAAAAAAATTAAAAAAACAAAAAAATATCCTGCTCGGATTAAAAACACATTTTATTAAGCAGATGGTGAAAGAGGATTTCCACTCTAGTAAATATGACAGGGCTTTCAAATGTGACATGGGAGGGAGGCGGAGAATGAAGGTGGAGGATGAGGAACAGACAAGGAGGGAATGGGAAAGGGGAGAGAGGCACTGAGAAAGAGGAGACAGAAAGCAGAGTGTGAGAGGGTGTGCGCCGTAAAACCGTGTTTCATATGGGTAAGTGGAAGAGGGGATAAATAGAAATGTAGGGGAGGAGCAGAGAGAAGGGGAGACGCAAGTAAGCAGAGTGTCAAAGCTGCATTCTTTAAGCAGATCAGATTTGAGGAAATTGGGCTGTCACGACAGGATTGTGACGATTTACACCTATCCATCACAGAGAGCCGGAAAGAGCGAGTGGGTGTGTGTACAATAATGCACTCCATTGGCAAAATTTGAGAAAATCCCTCCTAACCAGCTTCACTTCCCCGCTTGCTTATAAATGACATTCAATATCCTCTTAAGCGTGACTAAAACTAACCCTTTCTTTGGTCGCTGTTTACAAATTCACTTTAAGACTCCGTGTTTGAAATGCTGAATAAATAAAAGCGCATATCCCAAAATGTATTTGATCGTGGTGTGTTTCGTTTAATTGATCTGTTAGATCAGCAGATGCTGCTGCCACTCCTTCTCTCTTCCCCTCCTCCTGATTTTCCTCCTCTCACCCCATGGCCTCCTTCCTCCTCTCCTACCTCCTCCTTCTCCTGGCTGATGCACCTTACAACCTTGCGTCTGGACCATCTGTTAAGGAATCTAATTCACATCCAGTCATAATCAGGTTTGCTGGAGTGCCTACTGCCTGGCCTGTCTCCTAGTCCCTGTCTGTGCTCAACTTTTGTCTCAAAACATTTTAATGCTAAAATGTATTTATAGCTATCAGTGTAACATGACGGTGTGCGTGTGTGTGTTTGTTTTTGAGTGTGTGGGGATTCATTTGGTGCACGTGCACGCATTTGTATGTGTGTTTGAGAGTGTGTGTGTCTGCGGCTAAGAATAAGGCAAGTGGAGGTGAAGGGGGTGGAAGTTAATGAGAGGTGAGTGTCTGAAAGTCTCTCTCTTTCTCCCTCTCGCTCTCTCTGCTTCAGCAGTAATCCTCTTCTATAAATCTGCAATCCAATCAGCGTTGTCCACACACACACACACACACACACACACACACACACACACACACCACAGAGAGAGAGAGAGAAAGAGAGAGAGAGCTGTTGGGAGGCCCATCTGTGTGTTAAGGCAATCTGCTTTATCATTATGATTACATTGGGCTCAGTTTACAGCAATGTGTGTGTTTGTGAGTGTGTGTTTGTGTGTGAGTGAGTGCATGTGTGCTTGAGCGTGCACATGCACACGCGCACTTGCATGTCTGTGAATGTTCCAGCAGTCACTGGCTTGCTGACATTAATCACATTCCCATGGTTTGATGGCCTAAATAAATTTGAAAATGATATTGTTGCTGTCCAATGAAAATTGTAGGTCTTTAACACAAATAAAGAAATTCATCTGATTTAAAAAAAAAAAAAGGCAGTTTCCGTTAAAAGTAAATCAATGAGCATGTGTTGGTTTTGACAAATGCAATGTGAGGAGTTTACATTAAGAAATGTATAATTTCAAACTTTAAAACAGGGATTTTTTTGTTAGAAATAAATAACAGTTTCGATGAATTTTATATTTTTTCACATAATTGGCAGGAAGAAGAGGTTTTAGGTCGTATTTTTGTCTTTTTAAGAGTCTGTCATGTCAGCAGATGTGTTCAATAGTGTGCAAGTATGGTGGGAGTAAATCCCATCAATGCAGCCAGAGGTCAGATATACTGGTAGGAGTGTTCTTGGGATGTTGTACTGATCCATTCCTTTTCCTCTATGTTAACAAAATGAATGGAAGTTTGTGTGTCAGAGTGAAAGGTGTGTTGGAATTAAGTGACTGATTCCTATGACTTCATTTTTTTTGTCTTGGGCTTTTTTTGTCTAAACAGAAAGTGTTATTCCTCTCAGGAAAGATAAATATAACAAAGGTAAAGGCATAACAATGTTTCAAATTTTCTGCTTGATTTTTAATTTCCTGACCTTTTCAAGTTACATACTTGGAGAACAGATCTATTGTTAAACATAAATATAAAAATTTGTTATCTCTCTGTTCCGTCTGAAACTTGTTTAAACCTTTAATGCTTAATTGCCATAAAGATTTTATTGTGTATCAACTTGATCCAAATCATGAGCCAATGGAGAGGGAACAATGTTCCGCACTTGTGTGCTGTGTGTGCGTGTGTGTTCGTGTGTGTGTGTGTGTGTGTGTCTTTCTTCAACCGATGGCGTGACTCCCTAGCCCCTGGCAAACCTTTACACCTCTCATCACTAGACTTCAGTGTCTGCCAACGCACACAAACACTCACATTGTGCTAGTAACGCTCCTTTCGGTGATTGGCTGAGTATCTGCGTGAGAATGACTTGCCAGACCTCTAATTGGCTTGACCCAGACTAACCCTGAAATCCTATTGGACTAAGACTTCCCAGTCTACAGTACACACACACACACACACACACACACACACACACACACAATCACTTACACACATTCTCACACAAATATAAAATATAAGGGATGTGCAAAGACATAACAATGCACTTCTCAATAACGGTCAAACGGGTTAGTTGTAGAAAAAAAAAAAGAAAAAAAACAAATACATGCAAAATAAAGGACAAGATAAAAATCAGCCAGGAAGAAGCAACCATGAAGCCTGTTGCTATCAGAGCAGAAAAAAAACACTTAAAACATCTTCAGTGTGACTTTAACTATAACACTTTTGAAGAGACAAATGCAGATCTAGAGTCAATTGATTCTATGCTTTTCAAAACTGAACATGCATCCAAAAAATAAATAAAAACAGCAATGTCATAATCTGAAATATGGGAACAATCTGATAGACCTCTTTTATTTATCGATTCTAGTTATATTCAAAACATACAGTTATAGGGTTACATTCTGAGTGTGTGGTTTTATCTCTGGGTATGAATAGAAGAAGCACAGAGAAAGTGGCAGAGAAAAAGTGGGAAATGAGTGTTTGGTTGGGCTTCATTGGTTCTATTTGCTGTGTTTAAATACAGAGCGAACAGCAACAGTTTATGTTCTATAAATGGACCATAGGGGCCCTCACGTTCACCTATCTTCTGCAAAGAGAGAATGGATTCCCTCTGGAGAAGAAAGTGAAATTTCACTTTGGTGGAAGCGTTTCATGCCTCTGTTTGTATTGCACATGCAGATGGCACGGGGGGGGGGGATTATAGGAACGGTAAGAGTGACTGTCCTTCAACCATTATATAATTTTAAGTTTCCATACAACGACACATTTGCACTACTAAAGTGTCCTTGAGCCTGAAGTTGAATCAAGCGTTCCTGTTATACTCCATCTAGACATTGAAATTATAACAAATAGTGCTGTGGGCTAGGGAAATATATTTAGCAGTCCATGGATCGCACCATTAGAACACTATCTTTAGAATGACAATCCATTTTTGCCTTTGAACAAAAAGTAATAAGTTGTGGAACATGGTCGCATACAAAAACGGCCAGTCATTCCCCTTTTTTTTTTCTTTTCTCCTTGTCTTGTTTATTGATGTCATATTTTACAGCTCAATTTCTAAAATCTGGAATAAATTGAATACTTTATTTTCAAATTTAATATTTCATTTTTGATTCAGCCAAACTGATAGGACAGGGCGACCCTTCACAGTGGTCAAAAACTATACCTAATTTTATTTAAATGATTCAAGCTGCTGTTTCCACTTTAATTACTTCCATTCATTTTGAGGCTGCATATGGAGATGGTGTAAAATGAAAATTAGCAGTATAATATTTAATATGATTATGTAATGGTGTGAAAATTAAAGAGACAGAAAATGATAACCTTCTAAATTTATATCATGGAGAACCTTAGCTCGCATTTCTGTTGCTCCCTCACTCACTTGCACCAAAGTGTCCCAAACTGCTTGCTTTTTCTTTTCCTTTCATGTGAGGTTTATGGAGGTCAAGTGTGGCTTTTGTGTGAAACTGAACCACAACGATTCATAAAATCACACCATCTCTGTTCTCTTACTTCTCCGACTCAAACTCTCATACAGTCTTTCTGCACATCTTTGTGTGTTCAGCCCTCTCATCTCTCCGTCTTACCTGGGATTGTAGAGGGCATGTGCGTCTCTCATGTGGTTGGCCTCCAGTGGATCGTAGCTCTGGTGCATCCTCCAGGCGCCCGCGCCGCATTTACCATAAGTTGCCTTGGAGTTATCTTCACTGCTGCTGTTCACCAATGGACCCTTCGATAAGTTCATTCTGTAGGCAGGTAAAAATAAGAGGAGAGCCGGCAGTTAAAATACTGAACACTACAAGCAGTGCAGCAGCAAAATTTAGAGAAACAAGGACTAGAGGAGATTATACTTTACATTCTGGGGTTAATCTGACGTATTTCTTAGATTCTTTAGCGAAAAGAAAAGAAAAGAAATCATTCGATAGATTAATAATCTGTTGAAACGAATACAGTAATGAGGCATACAAAATAAATATTTTAAAAAATGACTGAGGTTAGTGATAAGTGCAAATAAGATATAAAGTAATTACACACAATTAAACAAACTTAAAGCATTAGGACTTCCATTATATGAAAAAAACAAAATCAAAAAATTAATATCACAAATGAATATCTAATAATTAGATAATTAAATGAATAAATAAATAAATAAATAAATAGAGCAACAATATTACATTATCTTAATTTGTAAATTGAATCGAGGACTGGTAAGGACACAAATAAATAAATGCTAATGAATAAAATGGAACAAACAACCATTTAAAATGGATGAAACGGGAGATGAATTCACTAAAGATGTTTGCAAGTCTTACAAATGTAGCTGAAGCACACAACACACACACATTCTGTCTGCAAGTCTAAATATAACCAACAGATTTCAATTTAGAGATATCAGTTGTGAAAACAGAGACTGACATACCAGGCAGACAGACAGACAGGCAGGCAGAGAGAGAGAGGATGACGTTGGGACTTCAAACTTGCACCACAAAAAAAAAAAAAAACCCTGGGTTGAGAATTTGTTAAAATCTCTCCAAAGCAAACTGGCTGAGCTCAGCGTCAGACGACTTTGACCACTTTTACCTCTCGAAAGACGTTCAGACTGAGAGCCCATTAAAGTAAAAGCACCAGAGGCGAGACCAGTATGTGTCAATCAAACATAGCATTGTTATCAGGGGAGAGGCTGTTGTCGGGGTGATAAGGTCACTGAGGGCAACAAAATCAGAATCATATGCCTGGGTGAGAAGGTTGGACTTATGGGTTGCTGACTGTCAAAAAGGAAGCGGCAGCGCAGTTTGAAATACATTCATCCGGTTGGCCAAACTAAATGCGGGAGGGCTGGGGAGGAGGGTGACACAGGGCAGCCCTTTATTAACCCAGGACATGAGAGAGCAAATACAAAAACAGTTTCTGAGTAATGTCAGAACTCAACGGGTAATAAACTGCTTCTTTTAAATTAATGTTATGATGCAGAACACATTATTGTGGTAATGCTCGAAGCAACTCAGTGCTTTGCTAATTTGCTGATTGTTTATTTAAGATCAATTAAAATACTTATGCGTGATATTTAATAAAACAAGCATACTCAGCTGTAATGTTATTGTAATAATTAAGCATTGGAACAGTGATGCTTATAGCGGGTATACCCAGGTCATAAAGCATTTTTTCATCATCTTCATTTTTTTTTTTTTTTTTTTTTTTTTTTTTTTTTTTTACTGCAGCAGTGAGTGACCTGGATTCTCCTGTCACTTCCCAGTCCTGCATGTAGTGTATCAGTAAACAGAGCAGGATGTAAGTACTGTATGTGTCACAAACTGATAGACACATGTTTACCACACAAACACGTGCATCGCTGTGTGTATGTGATGTTTACCACGGTGTGAGTTGTGTTTCGGTGAGTGCCAGGTAGACAGGCCAATCACTGGACTGACAGCCATCCCTCCTCTCATCCCTCCATCTATCCGCAGAGCTGGGTTGGCCGAGCGGGAGTGTGTAATATGCAGGTTTTAGTTCCACCTCGGTGAATAAAAGGAATCGATATTTTGCCACTGCTCAAGGCTCTTATTGGCTTTGGTTGCAATGTCACAATGTTATACAGACAGTCAACCCTTTAATAATAATCTCAGTTTTATTGGGAATGGTTCTGTTGTTACGCTGGACTGAGGTACATCCACTCTCATGCTCATGGACTGTGGTTGTTTTGCAGTGTGTTTCGTTTTTTTGTGGTTGTGTTCTGTCCGTCTCGCTACATCTCCCGTCTCAAACACACTATTAAATTAACTCCATGCTTGTCCACGGGCCATCATAAGTGACTGCACGGAAGATGTGACATTTGAAGTTATTTGGTTATTTAAGTTTACAATTTCCATGCCGTGAACCGTGAGATGCAAATTTAAAAGTTAAATAATTTTATGCCCAACCACTGTGACAGTAGTTTCTTAAATGTTGTTAGACCAGTAAAAAACACTTTGACTTTCATTAACCGGAACAACACAACTGTCAGACTTCTACAATACTGTGTTTTATTGCATTATCTCTGTCTCATTCCAGAAACTTCAACTAAACTACTAATTTACAGAAGATGTAAAATTTGAAATTAGACAGGAAGCTGCACAAAAAGTGGTTTGGTATGAGTTAAAAGTTCAGTTAAAAAAGAATTAATTCAATTAATTTAACATTTTAGGGAAATGTTGCTTTCCAGCATTCAGCATTAAATGCCTCATGACAATCCTGTACAAAATGCGTACACCCAAAGTATATTATGCAGCAGAGCTACATGTGTAAGTGTGTGCGGATGGGTAAATGTGTGCTCGTACGTGTGCATAAAAACAAGGAGATCTTGAATGTCTTTCTGACGCTCAGTTACTCGCTCATGTGTTGCTGGTCCATCTGTGACCAGCATGACCATGACAATGTGAGTTCGTAAGTGTGTGTGTGTGTGCGTGTGTGTGTGTGTGTGTCTGACATGGTGATGGAGTGATTTATGAGACAGTTACTATTCTTGCTAATGCAAAATGCATCTATCTTTGAAGTAAATACCACAGCACTCACAATCATGACATACAGTAAAGGATCTGCCCTGTGTCATTTCCCAAGTAGTTATTGCAGGGTTAATTTACTCACATTTGGTTTGTTGTATGCTTTGTTGATTTAATATATGAACAATATATGATTCTCAAATACACAGTCAACATAATCTTAAATTACTGAAACAACAACAGATAGGATTTGTTGGTGGTTTGTTGACAAAAAAATAAAAAATAAATTAAAAAGTTGTCCCGTTCCTTATCCACATTCTCTGTAGCTCATCGACCTCATCTCCTTCGACAGCACTTAGTAGGAAATGAAAGTCTAACTATTCTCAATTCTCTTTCATTTTGAGCACCCAAGGAATTTTCTTAAATGACAATCAGGTACCAATAACAATGTATGCATTGAGGGAAAAGCATATGCATAATAAATCTAACTGCGGCAGTTTTCCCTCTGTTGCTACCCACGGCCCTCCAGCACTCTCTGGGGACACCTGGGAATGCAGTTATTGGCTGTGGGGGGAAACACATCCAAAGCCCGAAGGTGGGCGTCCAGAAACATCTTGAACGCGGTGATCAAAATAATAAAAAGGGGGCCAGCAGGGAATGGGATCTTTACATGCTACAAGAACCCCCAGCTGTAGAAGTAAGTTTTAGAGTTTCAACGTTTTTAATCATTTTGTATTTGGAATGCAAATGTGATGCCCGAGTCTCTTAATAATGATGTATTTGAAAAAAGAAAATCACATTTGAGAAAGAATTCCGATTCAAGCACATTAATGTGCACATGTATGTCAAATAATTGCAAATAATTTGACACATATGCAGATAATTGCAAATACTGAAAGTGTGTATGATATGTTGAAATAAAGATGTATGTGACAATGTTTCTCCTGTTCCTGCACATGCATCAGGGCAGATGGGGCTCTACGCAGCACGATGTGGCTCTGTGTGTGTGTCTGAGTGGATGTGGTTGTGTGTGCACGTTAGCGTTAGCGACGGGAGCTGTTAGCAGGGCAGGCGGCAGATGGGCTGTCGTTCTTAATAGGGACTGAGCGGGTGCAGAAAGGTGACAGCTCTGCACAGGGGGGGCAAGAGGGAAGGGGGAGGAAGCCGGTGTGTCAGGAGGTAAATGGTAAAGGAAGAATGGGGGAAAGGGGGGAAATACGGTACGGAAGTAATACAAGAAAAGAGTGGGAAGAGTTAAACGTGTGTGTATATATTTTTGACTGCCTTTTTTGAGGATTGACAACACGTCAGTAGGTTTCGCTTCACGCATTTCCACACTTCTGCATACGACTGAAACGCTATCTTTTAGTTCATAAGCTTTGTTCCTCATTACATTTTAAAAGACAAGCACACCCTGAACCATTTAAAGCTGTTTTTTTTCTTACTTTTCAATTGAAAATTGAAGCACCTAATTTATGCGCTACTGATTAGATGAAACTTGCGCAAATATCTTTTCCACATCCTCAACCAATTTCAGATTCCTTAGCGATGTCTTTCCTTGCGTCGATCACAGAAGCGCAACCAATTAGTCAGTCGACATCATTAAAGTAAATTTTGCTATTTTTTCTTGTTTCTTTAAGTACTAACTACAAATAATTGTATTTATTTTATTTAAAAGTTTATTTCGATTTTGTTTATTTTATTTTATTGAAAGTCACTTCTGTTACTCTTAAAAATTGAAATAAGGCCATTTGGAGTAAAAAAAAAAAAAAGGAAAAGACATATTTGAAAAAAAAAAAAAGATATGTTTGGCTTTCACTTCATCACAATAAGGACATACATTTAAAGCGTTAAGCAACTGAGGGTCTATAAAGTCCATTGCAAGTGTTTCCAAACATAGTGAATTCAGCACTTAAGGCAATGACGTGCGAAGCGACAATCTTGAGACAGAAAGAGAAATATGGAAAACAGATTTAAAAAACATAAAGATAGTGGTGTGGCGGTGGGCTGGCCTGTCATTCTCTCCTCATCAGGCACACACATGAAGCATGATGGGAGGATGAGAGGAGGAATATTTCACTGTCAGTCTGAAGGCAGCATGGTCATCCATTTCTTTCTCTCTCTTAATATCAATCTCTTTCCCTTTCTACAGTAATGTTCTCCCCCCCACCCTTACAAAGTGTCGAAACAATGACAATTTCATCATGCTAAGGTCTGGGCTTGTAGAGGTGGAGAACTATTACACCAGTCAGGTCCCAGTGGAGACAGAGAGACGGGAAAAACAGGGGGAAAAAGTGCAAAAGACAGATGATACGTTTGAGCCTGGATCTTTCTCCTCATTCTCAATAACTCGTCTTCATCTTTACACTCCTTTAGACCCTCACACACCTCACGCCCCTGCCCGAACTACGCATCTGTCTAAGTCTGTGCTGTTGTGGCTGAGTCGCCCATGTCTCCTCCCATTAGAAGTGAAAAGCAACATTAGAGCGTTGAGGAGAACATGATGGGCACACACACTCTCTCTATTGCTCTCTCACTGTCTCTCTCTCTCGCACACACACACACACACACACACACACACACACACACACACACACACACACACACAGTTACATACAGTTCAACGGTAAACCCACTGGTTTCTTTAAATCATAAATCGTGTTATCAAAACTATCATCGCACAAAATAAAGACCTCGATGGCTTCAGCAACATTTACGGATTAAATAAGTAAATTAAGCGGTATCGTATGACTCCAAACAGATGTGAAAAAAGATCTTGTGAAGTGTCACCATGAAATAGAAATGACACACAATGTTTTAAGCAGATCATAGAAGACGTCTTTTTGTGTATCATCGCTCAAGCCCACGAGCACAAATGAAAAGGAGACATCCCAAAGGTATGCGTGATTGAGATGGAAAAGTGGAGAATAATAATTCGTCCTCATCCCATAAATGACGTGATAGATTATGATAATAGTAATAATAAATGAATGCATATTTTGATGTATGGATCATGGACACGTATAGATGACAGGACGGGGATACGGGCCGATGAGCCGTGAGGAGGGAGAGAAGGGGAGCGGGATAAGAGATGAAAGGAGATGAGCGGCACTGCTATTCACTATATATCATTTTCTCTTCTTTCAATCAGCTCTTTGGCATTCAATCACACAACACACACACACACACACACACACACACACACCAACACACATTACGGTTCACTTGTGTAGTGTAATGGCTAATTGCAGTGAGCGTGTGTCACAGCTGGTACAGTCTCTCTTACTGCTCTTTCAACACATAAAGGCAGACATTGACCCATGACATGCATGCAAGCTCTCTCTCGCTCTCTCACTCTAACTCTCACACACACACACACACACACACACACACACACACACACACACACACACACACACACAAACACACACACACATATTGTGGATTGAGTATAAATTAGGTATTTCCATCTTACGAGGACTTGTCCCATTTTGCATGGTCATCTCTGAGGCGATGTATGTACATTGTGTATTTGTGCACATAATAGAGTATTCTTTTAAATGATTGAATCACACCATTCAATGAGTATTTTCTTTTTTCAAATTTTGTTCACAATTTTGGTTTTTGGCAACTTTATTAAGTGCATATCACTTCATGTTTGCATTAGTATGCCTGCATTTGTGCAAGGATGTGTGCGCTCATGCGTACATGTGTGTCAGGTGGACCCCAGAGAGCTAGTGTCAGACAAAAGCAGCCCCCCCCCTTCACACATGCACGCACGCATGCACGTGCAAATGTGCGAGTGCGCGCGCACACACACACACACACACATGCACACACACACACACGCACACACACACACACACCTATTGCTCTGTGTCTTTTGCATCTTTCTTAAAAGGACTAAATTACCATGAGAACCCTCCCTCCACAGGAGAGGGCCGACAAATGTGTGTGCGTGTGCGTACACCACTCGTATATGTGTGTGTGTGTGTGTGTGTGTGTGTGTGTGTGTGTGTGTGTGTGTGTATTTACTTGGAAGACAAAAGAAAAAAGTGACAGATAACAAATGCCGTAGAGACGGACAGACAGGGAAAAAGAGAAGGAACACCTCCATGTACAGGCCACCAATGGGTCAAGCACGCAAATACACGGACAAAATGTGCACAGGCTGGACTACATGCATGACAACAAACAGATGCAAATGCACACGCACATGCACGCGCAAGCACACACATACAAACGCGCACAAACACGCGCAAGCTCACACACACACACACACACAAACACACACACACGCATACACACACATACACACACACACACAGCCAACAAATCAGCACGGCACATATTGACATGCTTTGACAGATGAATTAAGTAAATGATTTTATAAGGAGATTAAAAGGATTTTAATTTACGCAATCTCTCTTTGGTCCCCCCGTCCCTCCCACCAGTCAGCTTTACGTCTCTCTCCCTCTCTCTCTGTACTGCTTTTCCATCCCTTGTGGAATGAAAAAGAAATAAATGCACGAGAGAATGAAACAAAGAAACAGGAAAAATGCCAATATGTACATGAAAAAGAATTTTACTTCGGTTAAGCTTGAAATTTCCAGTGACTTATATTACTAATTTTTTCAACAATTTAATTATTTTCTCAACAATGCACCAAATAAGAGAAAAGAAAAACTCCAACTGAATTCATCTCAAGTTTAATTAGTGATAGTCTTAATGTTTATTGATATATTCTAAATAGTTTACAGAGGAAACCGGCATTTTGATTTCAGTGATTGCACTTCTGTGACTTGAGGTGTACACTAGATCAAAAAAAAAAGAAGATTATTTTAAGTCTTTACAGTCAATATAATGTGTGAAATCGATGTCAGATGATTAGTCTATTTGTAATTAGTTCGTTATCAAATTGACATGCTGTGGCACAACCCACACAGTCTGAAGCATAAGCACGATCATATGTACCTCATCACCATTATATCCCTCAACATTTAACTTTTTATTATTCTAACATATTTACCTCCAATGCTGTGAAATATAATTTTTCATTAAATATGCAACAAGCAAGTGATAATGTAATTCATTTAGGTATAATTTGATTGTGACCGAACAGACTTTTCCATTTCTACTCATAATCACAATTTGTTTGCAGAACATTCGTCTGGAAGTGCAGACCATTTACATTTGATTAAAAAAAAAAAAAAAAAAAGACAAAAAGACAAAGACATTTAGATCCAAATCATGACTGAAAATAACTGAAATAATTTGCGCTGTTCTCGTGGCTCTCATCATTGCTCACAATTCAAATTGCTGCCTGAACGATCTCCACGGCCGCTGTGCGAGTCTTGCAAGCCGTCTCCCTCACATTCACTGACAAGGACCAAGTAAGTTGTTCAAGTCACAGTAAAAAATGTATATTAATGAAATGCAAATGGTATGTACACGGTAGCATGAGGGGAATGTAATTATGTTAACAGCTTAAGCGGTACTTGTTGTTATCCTTATTATCAGTATGATGATCATCATCCCTAATATTTTAATTAGTGTGGGGAAGCTGTGCCTGAGAGCAACAGAGGCGACGCCTGAGCAAAGAAATGGAAGCGGTGGACAGATCGATGATAATATAGAGAAGCGGAACCATGAAAGCATGGACTCTTTAGTAAAATGCTTGTAAGCAACACAAACAGGTAAGAAGGGCATGGAAACTCTGCCATGTATTTGACTCAATATATTGGGTGTTGTTTTTTTACACAGGGGCTCTGCTTTCATGATCTGTTATTTACAAAGATCAAAAGTGTTGAATTGTGAATTCACAATTTCCAATCCAAAATTAATACGAGATTCCAACTGAACACTTTTCTGCTTTGCATCTGAGAGATCGGCAGTCAGGGATGGAGAGTCTGAAGTCTGTGCAGCCCTAAATGTTTAGAATTTGCCTCTGGACATCCAAATGTATGACATATAAAGGGAAATAAATCTCCATGAAAAAGATTGTTTTAAGGCTTTTCTTTCCTGTCAGAACTGTCGATCTCTGAAACCTTAATTATGGCATGGCACTGACACAATATTAAAATATTTTGGTCCATTCATTGTTATTCCCATAATCAAACGTATAGAATTAGTGTGAGGAATTTGACCATTTTGTTGTAAATAAGAAATTTAAAAACAGTCAGCGAAAAATATTAAATACAGATTCAGAGGAAATACTTCAGCTCACTTTTTTTCGATTAAAAAAATGTTCCTTCAGAATTCATCATTCTGTGCACCAGAAATGCTCGTCCTCAGAAAGACACAGAGACATTCAGGGGTGAGAGCTGAGATACATGTTTTCAATGAAAAACAAATGAAAGAGATTTTCTTTTAAATTAAAAGCTAGTGTGTTTCCGTTTGCAATGGCCTTTGATTTGATTTTGCTTTTCACTTCTCCACCTCCGGCATTTGGCTGCAAGGATCCTGTGGATATTATTCTGTGTAAATATCAACCTAATCATAAAACAAAATATATATATATGTATGTATGTATACATATATATATATGACCTCAAAATATCAATTGACAGATAAATTAAAGACTCTGCACATATGGTTTGTTAAACTCTCGCTTTAATTCATGGTGAAAGAATTTTGTCATTTTCATGCAATGCTTTCATGCGGGGACAGAGATGTCAGTTGATGCCACTAATCTAAAATCTTTTTTCATCTTTTAAACAAGATAAACTTTTTCCGTCTGTACCGACTTTAGTTTAAAGGATGTATTTTCATGAGACACACCTTATGTTAGACGCACACTGTAACACCCTCGCATACACAGCTGTCCACTCTGCCACTCAGACTGCTTTTAAAATTGATGTCAATGTGCAGCTGAAAGGGTAAAGAACTGCTCGATGGCACTCACTTGTTTGTGTCTTGTGTGTGTCTGTGTGTAACTGTCTCTAATTCCTGTGCAGGGCCACACGCTGAGTTGCCCGTCTGAAATTCTACCTCCTCTGGCATGTAAGAGCGCTGCCTTCTACCTTTCTCCTCCCTCCTCTGTTATGGGCCCTTCTCCTCCCATCGCCCCACGTCCGTCCTGTAATCTCACTGCCCTGTTACCTTGTTGATTCTCCGCCTGGATGAACATACATTAAAAACACACCTGGCCAGACACAGGGGAATATCTGGGTAGTCCTGTCCAGGACAAAACGACTAAAAAGTAAAACAACGTCTGAGAATTAGGGGAAGTGACAGAAAAAAATGTCTGTTTTTACTTATGAGCGCTTGTTCATGTGTGCGCATTTGTGTCTTGTTCTCAGGTAGAAGGGCAGAATTTCCTCTCTTCTACCTACTGAGGGAGAGCTGCTGTCCGAGCGCAGCAGCCCCACACACGCACACGCACACGCACACGCACACGCACACACACACTCACACACACACACACACACACACACAAATATACACACACACTGAACGCATGCTACCTGAAAGCAGAAACAACCTTGACATGGTACCAGTCACCTCAGCTGCATACCAGCAGACATACACAAACAAACATACATGCACGCACACACACACACACACACACACACATACACACACACAGAGTGCAAGACAATGTCAATGACAAGTTGAAGGATGAATAGACGGAAAAGAAGAAAAAGGTAAAATTTACCTACTCTTGGTCAGAGTGCATTAAAAAACACTCGGATAACGGGTGTCCTACCAAATCCATCGGTGATACCGGGTCATTGTCATGTCAACCTCCTCCAGGGAAAAAAAAAGAAGAATAAAAAAGATTTTTGTTTTAAATCAAAGTTTTGATATCTTTCCTTCTCCTCTTCTTTCTCTGGTCCGCTCTCAGTCCTTCCTTCCACTTGGAGGGAGCAATACAATTACCAGGCTCTGCGCTGCCTGCACTGATCGGCTCTGCGTGTGTGTGGATGAGGGAACGTGTGTGTGTGTGTGTGTATGTGTGTGCGTGCGTGTGCGCAGTGCGTGTATCAGAGAGCTGGGGAGAGAGGGGGCTATAGACACACACAGCCAGCCAGCCGGGTAGTTGGGACAGAAAGCTGTGCCGCTTTCCTAATCAACGACTTAAAGCCCCAATAGCGGCTCATGAATATTAAGTAGCATTATGCATATGCAGTCCCTCATGGCCAAGGTTGAGCTGTGATTGGAGGATGTCTGACCAATGGCTGCAGGGAGGGGTGGGGCCAAGGGTGGAGACAAGGAGGTTGAGCGAGAGAGATAGGGAGAGGAGCAGGTAGAGAGGGAGGGATCAGACAAAGAGGGATAGAGGGAAAGACAGAGGGAGGGAGGAAGGGAACGGAAAGGGAAGGACAGGTGAGACAACGATTTAAAGCAAGATGTCCAGCTTTCTTTTTATTTTTCCTTTCTTTTTTTTCTAAAACAGATTTTTCTCCAATTAGTTTCTCATTACTTATCAATACTGGTCTCAACTCTGAGTCTCTCTGCAAAATTAAAAAAAAAAGTGGAACGTTTCAATGTGTTAAAAAAAAATGTGGGAGTGTGGCTGTTTGTTTAAGACAAAATACACCTACTAAAATTCAAACAATCACAAGATCAAAAGAAAAAGTGTAAGCTTGACCCTGACCCGTAGCCTATATTACGTGCAACGCTGCAAACATACATCCACACCCCGGCTCAGCACAGCAGAGTCCATCACAGCTCAGCAGTAAAATACGGGATTATGGCATTTCCAAGGCCCTTGCCCTTTGTTGTGGAATGATTTGGGAATGATTGGGACAAGGTTTTCACTGCTGCTTGCTGTTTTGTTAAGCACCCCGCCTCTCCGTACCAGCAGGCTGTGCATTCCCAGTATTTCATATTTTCAGACACCTTGAAATGTAGGAATTGTTGGTGGCAGCGGGACTCTCCAGGAGAATTAGCTCACCCTTTCTCCATCTCCGAGAGCTGGAGACAGAAGATGGGGGAACGAGCGTGAGGAGAGGGCAGGGTCTTTCCACTAAAAAGGGAAAATGGGAAACCCACGGGGAGAATCAGGTCTTCTTAGCTGCTACGTCGCACACAATTTTCACTTCTTTCTCACAAACTTCTCTCTCCTGTCCACTCTTCCTGATTTTATTTGACGGTTCTCTTTACCATCTGGCATTTTTAGGGCTCAGATACGAGAAGTGTGGAGGAGAGGGGTGGAAAGAGAGAAAGAAATCAGAGGGGTGAAAAGGGGGGGATGCAAAGATGAAAGGGAGTGGTTGTGATTAGCTGCTTTGGAAGAGAACAGATAATAAAACATTTCCTGAAACCAATCTCTTCTTTGATGTGCGTGTGTGTGTGTGTGTGTGTGTGTGTATGTGTTTGCGTGTGTGTGTGGGGGGGTAGCAACTGCAACGTCTCATTGAAATATTGAGTGAAACATTTAACACCTTTGTTGGTAGATAAATGCACATCTATATATATATATATATATATATATATATATATATATATACATATACACACACACACTTACACACACACACACACATCTCTCTCTCTCTTGCTCTCTGTCTATATATTTGTATATGTATGTACATATACATCACTTTACAAAACTAGCTTTTCTTCTGTTTTCCCTCCCTTGAAGCACCAGACAGGTTAGTTAAAATGATGCAGAGCGGGACATGCATTTAGAGCATGAGAGTGAGACAACACGGACAGAACAGAGGGCTGCCTCTCCCACTTTGCAGCATGGCGCTCAAAGTCAAAAAGAAGTGCACTGTAGTTTGAAATAAATATGTAGTGACACAAGCATAATTAAGCAAAATAACTAAAAATGACATTTTTGCATGTTTGTTTTTTTTTTTTTCTGGAAAAGCAACCCTCCATTCTAATAATAAAAAGAAGAGAGAAGCATCAAATTACATACTCTCGTGTAGACGGAGACGTAAGCACAAGTCATCTATTCTATACATTGAATTAATGACCTTTATGTACCAGCTCTCTCCTTCTTCTTAGAAAGAAAATCTGCATTTGTGCCGAGTAAATCATAGTTGGAGAGGAAAGTTATGCTTTTCTTTTGGTCTTTTTTTTCTTATTTAGGATACAGATGTCTTACTCTTCAGCACTTTCCAAAAATTAGTGAAATTGGATATTTTTTTTTTATGCACTGTCAAAAAGGCATTGAAAAGAGCCTGAGTGTCATTCTTTACAAACACACACACACACACACACACACACACATACATACACACAGTTTGCCATTTGCACAAAGGTTCAAACTCATGTATACACAGATGCCATGAGGTTCATGTACACAAGCACAGAAGCACACACACAGTTATGATGTATCCAGGGGCTTATAAGCATCGACAAAGATGAGTGTGAATCAATGCTGCCGTCACTACTGAGCAAACAAATCCTTTACCAAAACCTCTGTCTTTGAAGTATACACACTCGCTCTCTGTCTCTCTCTCTCTCACACACACACACACATGCACACAAGCACACACAGCCATGCACTCTAGCATGCATCAGCACTCACACACATGCACAACAGCATTTAGCTACAGAAATATTAACACATGGAAACAGAGATTCATAGGTTTTGTTGTAATAAATACAAAGAATGTAAATAATTCACAATATGTTTGATTAATCATTTTGCATATATTTGGATTTGCATTACAGATAATTATTTCATGATTCAATCAAGTGAGGGAAAATGATCAGTTTTGAAATAAATAAATAAAACTATATATATATAGATATATTTATAACAATATGTTTTTGTTTTTCTAAAAAATAAAGCGAAATGATTCTATATAGAAATATAAAACAAAATACATTTTGAAATGATCATGATCATGTATAGACACAAAGCTTTGTGACCCTTTGACTTTTGATATATTCCTTCTCCTCAAAGTTTATATCCACCTCCTCATCACACACACACACACACACACACACACACACACACACACACACACACACACACACACACACACACACACACATAAATAGGTGATTTATGTTGCACAAACTAACAAGTCCAAATCGTTGTCTCTTTTTTTCTTTACTCCTCTTTCCCCCTGTGACCCCCATCTTCAATTGCCCTACCCCCACCACAACTATTGATCGCCCTACAGTCATCGTGTGCATGTTGACAGTGACCCCTTTAGGCCAATTCACTCTTTCATCGGACAAATCTGTCTGCCCATGCAGCTCTTAAACACAGACCTATTACAGTGAAAGCTGGGGAAATACCATGTGTGTTCACACATTTGTGTGAATGTGTGTTTGTAAAGGATAGCGGCACAAAACTGTGTGGAAAAATGATGCTGCAGGATGCATCTCTGTCCCCTTAAAATGTAAAATACTGGTATAATGAAGAATTGTTTTACACTTGTGAAAGGCGGCTCAAAATCGACAAAGGGTTACTTTTGAACACAGATGTCTCACTCTTGTCTAAAGTGAGAGAGCGTATTTGTGTGTTTTGAGCTTACGGGGGCACCCTTTTGACATCTGCAGGAGAATTATCCATTGCAACTCTGTGTATCATCAATCACTCCATTCAATAGGCCATGGAAAGTTCATTCACTCCGGCGTGTCTGCCTGATCCGGTCAAAACAGTCTTTTACAAATTCAAGAGGTTCTCACTTAAGTGCCTAATCTCAGGCCACCCACTGACACACGTCTGTGTGTCACACAACAACAGTCCACCGGGGTTTGACGTTGAAACAGCAGTGACAGACGGCAACAAAAATAACCAAAGGACTTTGTGACATCGAAATGCCTCATGTCTGCAGGGTCAATTGAATTTAGGAACATATGCTTTTATTTCTACAATCTAAAACACAAACTTAAGCTGAAACTGATTTAAATATTTCGCAAAATGGACAAACGGAACGGTAATTTCACAAAGGCAAAAACGCGCCGGAACAGGAGAGAGCGGTTGAGAGTCAAACTGTAGTTCATTTGTGGCCAACAGAGGGAGCCATAATGTCTGCTCATATTGCAGGTAACTACATCCAACAGGCTATGCGTGTGTATATGATGAGTGTTATGTGTGTTATCGCGATCATATGCACATTAGAGCATCATACATTTAGATATAACTCCAGACAAGAATCACATCAATATTTCAGTATCGCACAATTTGAAATCCTGTTTCAAAAACACTGCTACACCTCTGATAGGGGAGGCAGAGGTGGGGCCAAGTTACCATATAAGGCTGTCAGCAGGTACATTGCAACATAGTGTGGAAATGGCCAATTTGACCACAGCCCTCCTGCCAACCCCTCCATTGAGCTGCACATGTCCAGACAGAGAGAGAGAGAGAGAAAATAAATCCAGAGTGTTTGAGGGGATGGGGGGGGGGGGGGGGGGGGGGTGAGCAGGAGCCAAAACACTGTCAGGAAGAACCGAAATGGCAAGGAAAACATGAGACAGAATGGTTTAAAAAAATGATTTTCAGAAAAGGAACATGAAAGAAGGTAATTGAAAACCTTTTTTGAAAAACTGGATTGTGTGTGATGTGTTTCATACAAGGTCATCAATACTCTTACGAATTTTACCGGTATAAGTTTGCTGGCAGAATTCCTTTTCTTTTATAAACTGGTTACTGAGGTGATCATTCTGTGAACTTTAGCAATCAAAAATTGGGATTCCTTGGTCCATTTTGAACAGATTGATTGCTGGTTAACTCAATCATTATGAGCCATCTATTTCTTGAAGGAAAGTATTTATGAAGTTTATGTTCTGTGATCAAATGGCTAATATTCTTATTAAAACTTACAGCCAATGCAACCAGTTTTCTGACTGTATGTAACACTGAGTTGTCTTTCTTATTCTTAAGGGTCATTTGTGCTGTGCTCATTGATGTGTGTGTGAGTCATTTATGCAAACACTTTTGGGATCATTGATACAAAACAGTCTCTGTCGTGAAGCGAGGGACGGAACTATCGGTCGAGTCTTTCAACTGTGTCAAATTCAGCGCTAAGATCAAATGACACGGGGCAGAAGCTGTGCAGAGATTAATGTCATTCATAACCTGAATAAGAACAGTCCACTGTTGCAGGGCTCCAATCCAGAATGAAAAATGTTGAAGTCGTTATTTCATGCCAGAAAGCTGCTGAGCTCGCTAAATAGACATTCTGAATGATTTTACTCGTAAATGGTTGGTTTGGGAAGGGCCTGTGGCCAGAGCTCCGCTGGCTGGTCCTGAATTACCCCCTGACAAAAGGGTGACTGGGCTGCGGACGAAGCTTGGCTTTGCAACTCCATGAGAATCTGCTGCTTCCAGAATCCTAATAATATCTAAAGACAAAACACTTCATGAATGCTTTATATAAATCTTAGCACAGAGCTTTCTAACCATGGTTCTCAACATTTATCATCAGTTTGTTTTTTTTTAAACTATATAAATGATACTTTTAATGTATAATCAAAGTTTACAGCATACAATTCTCATTTTTGTCACGGTTTTCATAACAATGCAGTGATCATGTTTAGAGAAGGAGAAGATGCCATTAATATTATAGTTAAAATCTAACTGAGTTACCACAACAGTAATGATAAATAGTTTTTACAAGTCCAAAATGATCCCAAATATGACAATTAAATTTGCACCCAATTTGGTTATAACTGTATTTTTGGAAGACTCCAGCGTTGGTCATTTAACTCTGACTCACCGGAGAAAAATGCACTAAGAGGTTTGTACCCGGTATTAAGCTAAGTCAGATGTAACTTTAAACACTAAGTCCATCCTGATAGTTACACCAAAAGGCACCATCTGGGTTTAAGCCCTCCTCTTCCTAAGACTGGACATAAATCTTATCTGTAGTCGGGAGCAGGCATAAAGTCTGTGGTGTTACTGCTCTCATTGCCATCGTTAATGTGAACCACAACCATCCGCGGAGAGACATCACTCGCTTTTGGCAGTTGGTCGATACCATCACTTTCCACACCGGTAAAGGCAGGAAAATCCTCTTCACAGACATCAACAAAGCAGAGGAAGAGTGCTACAGATTTGATGGACTTTTATTTTTTTTTGGAGGAAACATCCTTCTGTGTCTCGTTGAGAAGGAGGTCTTTCCCTTGAGCCAGTGGCGATTTCTGAATCAAGCAGGCCTTTGGTCTAAGAAATCATTTAAAGCTTGAACTGCTTCTTGTTCGTGTCCGCATTTGAATGTTTATCGGTTGGTGTTTTGTTTTACTGGCTTAACAGCTCTTACTCTCTTTCATTTTTTTTTACGTTTTATGGCATTAATTCGGAGGAAAAAGCTCCAAATGCGCTCCAATGGAGAGTCATCTCTCGGATCCACCAAAGACAAGATTGGCAACAGGTGCCTCAAGTCAGTTTTCTTATAAATATATGTATATTACAATTTAGTTTTGCATAGAAAAACAGGACTTTTGTCTTTTGTCACACAAAATGCAGTCTTGCTCAATAGCCCCATACAATTGTGATAAATGAGTGATAATCAAACATTTTGTCACTATATCCCTATTGAATATGTAAAAATGGAGGTAAAAAACAACATTTAGGAACCATAGCATATGTCTCGAGCAATAGGGGTAATGGGATCATAAAAGCCCTGCATGAGAAGGCAGGCTGGAGAGGTGGAGGGTTCAGAGAGTGGACAGTGATGCATGAAATCATTGTCCTGTCTAACAAAACTGTTCTGGCAGATGTTGCAGAGCTTTGATTAGTGTTGAAATGGCAGACCTCGTCACACATCGGGAGGTTGGGAGAACTAACTAAATGGTCAAAATCTGGGGATATAAACCAACAAACTCATATGGATAGAATTTGACACTTAACTATAATTCTTTTCACAGATTAAGTACCATCATTTTTCTCGCATGTAATATGTGTAAAAATGTAATATATAGGTGTCTTAGTGCTTTGACAACCTTTCCAGCCGCACACAGAAATACTGATTTGAAAAAAGGAAGCTGTCCTTTAAACTTCTGCATGTGCTTGTGCGTTCACCCGGGCACCTCCGGCAGGGGAAGGGGCAGCGATGGTGATCAAGGCCAAGGAGAGAACACCAGCTGCTCGGAAAAGCTTCTGGGTGTTAAGGGGGCTTTATGGAGCTTGTCACCAAAACTCTGTCTGGAGGGTACATACACACACACGCACACACACGCGCACGCACAGAGAGAACGAGAGGTAGAGAGAGAGAGAGAGAGAGAGAGAGAGAGAGAGAGGGGGGAAGAGAGAAAGCGCAAAAGCTGATTTAATTATCATTTTACACTTAATCTCATTCTAAGATGAACTCTGCATCATCCAGCGTCATGAATATGTGCACCAGTGTATTTGATCGGAAGTGATTTGCAAATAGACAACAGCAGCACAGGGCTCACGCGTAGTTGGGGGCACATGATTATTATGTTAGAGACCGTATGTTGGGTTCTCCTTAGAACACAGAGGGACATGTGACAGCCCTGTTATTCCATGCAAAGGTCAGGCAGAATTCACAGCCAGAAAGACAGAGGTGTACGTGTGACAGAAAGAGATAAAATCAGATACTAAGCCTGAGAAGGGAGAGGAAGAGAGGGAGGAATGTATATGCCTAGCTGGCAATAAAGGGTGGGAATGAGAGTCAGGCAGAGAAAGTGACCTTAGCACTTATAAAACGGGAAAATAACCTCTGCTGAACTTTCACACGGCTTAAGTATTTGAATATTACATAAAACCACACTGTGACATAGGAAGTGTACGATACCGTCCGCCATGCTTTCATTCATATTAATGCAAATTGACAGTTAGTTATTTAATGAATTACAACTTGCATTGAGTCAAGTTAGTTAGTTAACAAATATGTAACCCTATAACTGATGTCCAAAAATTATACAGCCACATATTCATAGCAGGTCAGTTGTGGTCACCATCCTGTCAGTGGTCTGACTGAAGGTTGACTAGGCCGCACCTCAAGGAGTAAAAATAGTGACCTCATCAAACCGGCACCAGTAAAAAGGAAAGGCACAGGGTCGGCCAGAGGTTTAACCTCATCAAACGTGGACAGACAGGGCAGACATTATAGACGTCAAAACTTGTAGATGCAGGCTGGTGCGTTCGTGGGAATAAACTCAGACCATTTCCATCCAGTTGCACTTGATATAATGTTGCTCTTGCAAAATGCATCAAGAAACTCTTCTCACTGCCAGCTGAGGTCACATTCTGTCAAAAGTCAAATAGTGGCATTTGGACAGTGGTTTGAGTGCCAGATTTGGATGGTGCAGGGCTGTTTGAAAAAGAAGTAGCGTTAAGCTAGTGTCAAGACTGGACATCCACAGAGCACCGGACACCAGCTGGCATGTCCTCATCTTTTCATTTAGGGATGCTACTGAACGCTGAAGCTAATTCACTTCTTGCTCTGGAATCACAGAATGAGACATTTCTTGATGTGAAGGCAAGAAATCATATTGGATTATGAGGTAAAACCACCACTTCATACAATTGAGACATAAAAGTAGTTTGTAAAAAAGAAAATAAATAAAAATAAAAGAGCATTAAGGACTTGGACTAAAGCACATCCCCTCTAAGAACAATAATAATCTAAAGACACATCCAAGTTGTTTTATCCGACGATTTAGAGGGATTTAAGCAGCCCTGCAAAACTTCTGAAAGTAGGCCAGAACAATCATTTGAATTTACTTTTGATTTTCCCTTACATAAAAAAAAACACGTCGCCAGAGTTTATTCCCTTGCACTAAGTGGTAATGAAGTATCATGAAAAATAAATCCTCATGATGGACATGTAATGAGTATATGAATGTGCGCAAGTGAAACGAAGAGAGACACGGAGAAGTGGAGACGGCTTACTAACGGGTTTTATTTGTAGTCCGGGTGCACTGTGTGTGGACCGGAGATTTCAGCGGCTTGTTCTGAAAATAGGAACGGGATTGCTGTGTTGACAGATCATCAAGCAACATAATTATTAATTGAGCCAGTTCAGCAACGAAAGAAAGACAGAGAGAGAGAGAAAAGAAATATAATCCTTCCTACCAAAACCTTTTTTCCAACTCATTGACAGCACACATTCACATTGCTGGATGAAACAACCAATAGTCATTCTGAACCGGGGTGATGTAAACATCGGGGTGAAATCGGCTACTGACAGATAAAAAGTTTTTGTCCAGAGAAGAAGAGCAGTTCACTCTAAGTGATATCAACCAGTCTAATATCATTGCCCACTCGTGATGCTAACGATATGGTGCTTAAGTCATAGTTTGGCAAAACAAGGTTCTGTCAGTGCTTCATCAGAATGAGGAGCAGTTAGTTTACATGTATCAACCCCATCTGGTTGGGTATTCATTCATTCATCTATTTTTCTATAATGCTTATCCTGCACTCTGCCACTGGCCAAAAGGTCACGATCACCATGTCTCAGTCAGCAGTCGGGCCAGATATAGAGACAAATACCATTCATCCTCTCATTCACACATCTGGGCTATTTCGGGTTTCAAGTGAACCTGCTGCATGTTTTTTGACTGTGGGAAACCAGAGAATCTGGGGGAAACACACGCAAACACAGGAAGAACATGCAAAATCCACACAAGAAGCCCCCCCCCCGGAGTCAAAACAGGGACCTTCTTGCTGCAAGGTGGAAGCAAGAACCACTCTGTAGTCCCTGTTTGATTGTAAATCACAAATACCAAAGGATGATTAATCGTAACACAAATTTGAACAATAATTATCTTCAATTTGAGGATAAGTCAATCCCGTTACTGATGGAGTTGACTGGAATTAAGAAAGTCAAAGACTTTTGCCTTCGGAGGACTTTAGTCATTAGTCAGACTTCTGGAAAAGAGAGGTGGACTGGCATAACCATCTGTTGAGGTTTGCAGCTTGTGTGGCTGAAAAGGTGAGTTCAGTTTGCCGAATATGTGCCAGAAATTCAAATACCGCAGTGGAGCCTGTGCGCACAAATGAATAAATTCTCACCATTATTTTCATTCATGTTCTTGACCTCATGATCTTTCCAGACCTCACAACTACTTTCCTATCTTTCAATCTCCCTTTCTAATCTTACTGGTTTTGATATTTTCCCAGGGATAAATTGCAACTAGGATGTAATTATAGGCAGACTGAATTTATGCCGGTCTGGAAAAAAAAAAGTGTGTGTGTGTGTGTGTGTCAGTGAACATGTCTCTCTGTTTGCGTATCTGTATAAAGCCATGTTTTGTATTGAAATAGGTGACTTCAGAGAGGGGCGTTGCTTTAATTACACCGCTCTCAAACAGAACATGAGTGGGCTATTCCACTGGGATTAGCCGTGTCTGTCTGAATGCTGTCTCTTTGTTAACACAACACACACAACTAACACGCTTACGGAGACACAAATGTATGCCTGCCAAAAAAAAAAATCCCCCTGCCAGTAGTTCAACACTCAATTTATTCAAACTGAGGTGAAACCCAAGTGAATAATTCCACTTCTAATAAAGCTGCGAAGACAGTGTGTGTGTGTGTGTGTGTGTGTGTGTGTGTGTGTGTGTGTGTATGTACAAGGGAAATGGGATGAAACTGTTAGTGAAAAAAGAGAACTGAAAAGGCTGAGAGAAAAGGGAAACCAACAGTAAACTTGATATCTATTATAAAAACCTAATACCTAAAATTAACCTAAATTAACCTAATACTTCAAAATGACTTGCTAACTCCTGGTTTCAAATATACACATTAGCAAGCAAGGAGAGCTAAATTGATCGAGATATGTCAGCATTCAAACTGAAGCGGGTGCGTAAAAAGTGAGAGCCAGCGAAGTAGCTAAGATAGTTTTAACAGGATGGATTTAGAGAGGCTGTAAACAAGGCTTCACTGGATATGGGTAAATTCTTACTTTTTGATAATAGCACCCTCAAATAAGCAAATGGTAATTGATATTGTCACCTCTGAATTCCTGGAATGGATTTTCTGAATGGGATGTTAGAAAAATGTTGCTGGTCCGACTCATCACATTTTGCAGTACAAAGCTCTCATAACAAAGCCAATGTGATTTTTGATGATACTGTTTTCATTGCTCAGAAAAACTGCAGTCAAACTCTACAACATACAAGCACGCAAACTCAAACACACACACACTGATGAACTTGGCGTCTGTTACCATGTGTACAGTGGGTTGGATCAATATTTGGGATTAAAATGATTGCATGTGTTTTAGAGTGGTTTCAACATCTTATGCAACAAACTGAGCCCCAGGGACTGAAATGTCAGATAGAAGCATATCAAAAGGATCGAATTTCACCTATAACTATACTAAAAAATTGCCAACTCTCAAAAAATCATTACTTAACTGGGAGAACAACAGACTAAATGTCTCACAAAAGATTCAGACAGCCAATCAGCAGCCACACATGCTATAAAAGCATAATCTAAAAAGATAACCAGATTGCAGTCATAATCACAAAAAAAACCCTAAATCAGAGTGAACATCTACTAACAGATATGTCTGCCTGCCAGTCATCTTATATTCTCTCAAAAACATTCAATGCACCAAGTCCTTAAATTTCAGATTTATCTGTAGCTCATTCCAGGCAAAGGCAGCAACAAACATAAATGCATTCTTCCCCAATTCAGTTTTGACCCGCAGAACAGGCAGCCAGAGAACATCTTGGAAAGTGCATCCACTGAGTTCCAAAGCCCCTCTCACTCACAGAGGTGAGAAGGTAGTCGGGAAGAAGACCGAGAAAAGCCCTGTAGATAAATATCTGCAGATGATTTAGTCTACTTGTAGACAAAACAGATCCAATGCACTCATACAGCACATGGTGATGCTTGAGAGATCTTAACTTGCTGATAAAACTCAGTGACACCCAGGCTGAAGAGCACGTAGACACAGTAAAATCTACAGCTCAAAATTTGGTGCTATGTATGAAACTTAGCATGAATGTATATATTTGTTTCTCTTGCAGTGCTTCTCATCATGTACTGGGGACCATAGTCACAACACACTAGTGGGGCAAGCTTCTTCCGGTATAGGTATGGCTTAAAATTAATAAATTAATGAAATTATCATCCACGCATTTACTGTACAACCACTTATCCTGGGCTGGATTACTATATGAAATAAAATAAAACTAAGTCATTATCCATTTGGATTGTCAGAGTGAAGAATTTGCTCTGATTTTCATGTGATTGTTCCTACTTGATTGTCTGAGCTACCCAACGGAAAACTGAAAACATGGAAGAGATGATTGTTCCAGGGGCTAAAAGAGAGACAGCTGGCGTCTTGCTTTCTATAGCGAAGACCCCTGATGCAACTCCTGGGATCAGGGGTCAGGAGTTTTGTGTGTCCCTGCATCATCTAAAGATCAGATGAGAAGGCAAAAGAGTGCATATTGTTGGATCTACACCCAAAATGACAGACTCTGTCTTCAACAATATTTAGCATAAAGTAGCGGGTTCATATTTCCATCACAGTTTTCTAACAATGAATTATCTGTCGTGTTTGTGCATGAGAGAGAGTGTGTGTATGCCAATAGGGCTAACCAATGCCACCTGCCTCTTGTGGCTTTGTCATGTCCTTTAGTGTGTCAGAATCCCATTTCTACTCACTTCATAATCATCATTATCCATTCATAATCTATACTTCTCAGTCAGTCCTTCACTCAGCATTGTGGGTGAGCTGGAGCCTTTCAAAGGGTGAAAGGCAAGAGACCTGGACGAGTCACCAGTTCAGCACGAGATTAAATATGTAGACATTTACACGTCTAGGCAATTTAGGGTCTGATGCATATTTTGGACTGTTGAAGGAAACCGGAGAACCACATGGCAACCTATGCAGACGCAAGAACATGCAAACTCCACACAGAAAGCCGCCCCTCCCCCCGTTGGAACTGAACTAGGGACCTTCTTAGTATGAGGTAGGAAAATGAATTAATAGAGGTCTTTCGATGAAACAGTAATCTTCATGCTGTCAGCTGGAGAAAAACCTTAAATTCTCTTGTGTCTGAGTTTATAATGGATGAAAGCAAAAAAAAAAAAAAAAAGCACCATGCTTAAAGCTGGGGTGTCAAACGTACGGCCCGCGGGCTGATACTGGCCCGCCAGGGGTCCAATCCAGCCCATGGGATAAATCTATAATTTGAAAAAAATACATAAAAATCACGAGCTAATTTTTTAAGATAAAAATGCATTCCCTACATTGTCTGCAAGGGGCGCACTGTTTTTGTCAGTGTTAGCAACATAGCACAACACTATGAGACCCAGAACTTACAGCAGATGGCAGCAATGCGGCTTCCGGGTCTGTAAATAGAACTCTTAGTTATTGCTAGAAATTTACCTGCTTTTCCGCTGACCCTGACACCCTCATCAGCAAGATGTAGTTGTCAAAAAAGGGAAAAGTTGACCTCAAGCTTAGGGTTTTCCAAGAAATATAAATCGCTTTTTATCTGTTCGTTGAGGTTAATAAGAAACCGGTATGGTTGGTGTGGATGCAACAAGTTTCGGTGCCACAAGGAGACTCGCCAGGGCGAAAAATACAACAAAAGGCACGGAGAACTGAGTTGACAGAACTGAAGCATAGTGTTGTTGAAATTGCACTTACTTTTCATCATGAATCTCAGATTGTTTGTCATGTATTTTTTTAAATGAACAGTTCATTACATATAAAGATTTTTATAATTTACCTGTTCTCTACACTAAAGCAAAGGAAAATTTGGACTCAGCGTTACTTCTAGGTAATTACGCTTCTAGGTAATTTACTGGTCCGGCCCCCTTGACATCAAATTAGGCCGTATGTGCCCCCTGGACCAAAATGACTTTGACACCCCTGGCTTAAAGAATATAAATAAACCTTTTTTGGAAAGTGACTCAAACTCCCGATAAACGGAGGCTCTTCTATTTGCTTTCCTTTAATGAAGAGCCAAACAAACCACTAAAACTGCTACCTCATTTTAAAATTATGACCTGTTGGATGTCACTCATGGGCACACCGGGCTACAGCAGTTCATACTGCAAAAAAACCCATAAACACACTCCGCTTCATCTGTTCAGTGTCTAATGACGTGTGTGAGTAATTACTTTCCAGCCATTGTGTGCGGGTGTTTAAGTGTCTGCATTCAGTGCAAATGCTCATGTTTTTTATCTGGGCTTTTGTCTATGTCTTCGCCTGCAATGAATGTGTTTAATGGTGTGTGTGAAAATAATCACTTAATCGTTGCACTGCCTCCATTTGAGGTGTGCGTGCGTGTGTTTGTGTATGTGTGTTTCTTGGTGCGATGATTTCACTGTAAAATAAGCTAAAAGTGGCAAACGGATGGAACACTACAGTGAGGAAATGGGGGGAAATTGAGAAAACAAGACAGAGATGGAGGGAAGAGACAGGTAGAAAGACAGACCTATACTCTTTATCTCTCTCTAATTCTCCACAATAACCCCCCCTTTCAATGTTGCTCTCCAAACTGTCGGCTTGTGAATTTATAGTTTGCCCAATGATTGCTTCCCGGGCCATGATGGCTGTAAATTGCTTTGCCATTTGGTAAATGTTGGCAGTCAGAAGGTATACAAGTAATTATTTCCGCATGTGCTGATTGAGACATAATTCCAAGATGAGGATGTGGAAAAATGACAGCATTTCGAAACAACTCTGTTTTAATTTCCCACCATTCCTAATTAGAATCTGCATGGACATGGGGAGTTTTTTATGTGGTTTCCTCCAATGGGGCCAGAAATAATTAAACTGTCAAGGGGAAATAAATACGTATAAACAAGGTATAATTTTTACAGTGTGCAGCACCTTGTCAGGCCATGACTTTTTGTGAAGAAAAACAATGTAGTGAACAATGTGGGGGCATAGAGGACATCCTGAACACACACACACACGCACGCAGGGATGCACACACACAAAATTCTAGAGAAGGAAGTCAAGACAAAATTAAATTGGCATTTAATAATTTATCGGAGGAATGAGAAAGCAGGCACAAACTGGTATTGTGCCCCAGGACCAACGCCAAACAGTTGAACAATGATCCAGGAAGTCAATCTGCCAATCCTTGGGTGGATTAGAGGATAGCATCCACTGAACAAGCTCAGGACTAAGCTCACACTGATAGGCAGAGCTGATGGAGTTGCATTGGAACTAGGCTTACTCAATTACAATCTGACAACACCTTGTAGAGCCCAGCTTTGCCTGGATACACACACAAACACACACCCCTAAGTGATTCTTGTAACGCAGCAGATATCGCAGACTTCATCAGGCTTTCAATGAAAGGTATCACAGAGAGGGGGGGAGAGAGAGAAAGAGTTTGTGTGTAACCTGGTATTCCATTTACTCAGAGGCATTTAGCTGACACTTTTATCTAGTATGTCTACCAATAAATTGTACAAATTGCTGAAAATCTTCTCACCAACACACAGGCAACCAGCTCCACCGGGTGCAAGACGCCTTACTCAAGCAACATTTGCACTAAAACCTTTCCTGTGTCAGTTTGTCTTTTGTCAATACGGCGGCCTGTTCAGTGTTATAATACTGATGACCTTTGTTCCCTAGCCAGGCCACATAGGTGTTTTTATTTGTTATTTATTTATAATTTCTTTTTTTTTTTGGCTGTGGTCAGAGCTACACAAGCCAAGATAATATACACCAATTAATACACCTTGCATGAAAAGAAATGTAAAGTTGCTCATTTGTGATGACAAATTGTTATTTAGTTTTGTTACAACAAATAAAATAAGAGGTAATTCGGTTTGTTTATTTCAATATTCTTTGGCCTCAGAGCCAATGTACCAATGCAGTTCAAGCAGTCTTTGAGTGCATCATTTTATAGTTTGGAATAACTTTTGACTTCATAAACACTTCTATTGTTACTCATGAGCTGGACAACATTTGCCCGAATTATGCACAATCCAAACAAAGTACTTCGACACCCTGTCATGACACCATTTAAAAACGTATTTATTTTTATCTTCATAAAATATAACCATTTAGTTTCTAGTGTCTTTTTAATCACTGAATGAAAAAATAGCTTACAAAGTAGCATGAATTCTGGGACAAGGTTCTTTACACACGTTCAAGGTATGAACACATTCTGCTACATAGTCCGGCAGACTAAGGTCAACAGGGTTCTCAGTCACAAATGATTCTCATCTAATATTAACAGGATATGCTTAGGGGGAACACAGAGGTAGCAAGGAACAGCATTTTTTTAGTCCATATTTGAACATGTGTATTTTATTCCTGTACAGGGAGACAAATGCAACTGGGATTGATCTGACATATCTCACCAAATTATTATTCTGAAAGTACATTTTTCCCACCATGGACTACAATCCCCTGTAATTTCAACACAACCCTTCCCAGCCAATGACAAGGTTACAAGGCAATCGCATGTCATGGATGACCCGTGAGAAGCGGAAATAGGAAAATCGGGGGTCCCTTTTTGGGTTAATCAATGAAAAAAGAAATTTAACTGAGGCTACAATGCCAGCATATTCCGTGAGGAGTCATGCGGGCATATAGCAATCCCTGTGTGTTCAGAGGTTTGTACGTAAAAGAAAACATGTGCATGTCGAAATTTCTAAATACTTAAAGCGAACTCCGTAGACTTGCAAATGATTAGTCTCATAATGTGCAATGAAAATGGTCAATCTCAAAAAAAAGGGATAAAAAGAATTATAAAAAAAAATCTAATGAAAAATACAATATATATGTGTGTTTACAAAATATATGTATAAAACATTTAGTCTATTAATAAATATATATATATATATATATATATAATCCTATTGAAGATGAATAACATAATAGCAAGAAGCAAAAATGTTGATGTCAGCATTTGACCTTTTTCAGTTTTCACTATCAAGTCAACAGTATCATTACTCTATTGGTATTTTGCATTACTAAACATCACATTGCTTTATTATACTTTATAATGCAGAGGAATTATAGGAAGCACACAAATAAATAAATCAATAAATCAAAATAAATAAATAACAACTGTGGGCTCTGTTTAGGATTAGGATGTTTAAAAAAGGAAAGGAAAACATTATCTATTTATTTGTACAAATAAGTATAGAACTAATCTGCCAGGAATAATATCATTGAGATGTCTGTGGTCTTTCTGTGGTGTGTGTGTGTGTGTGTGTGTGTGTGTGTGTGTGTGTGTGTGTGTGTGTGTATGTGTGTGGGTGCGTGCGCAGTGCACTCACACTGGCGTATGCGCTTGCTCACACAAGCAAACATTTTTCGAAACAAAAACAACCACCACAACCATGAACAACAACACTTTAGACACATCAATATTTCAGTCAGGTGTGTCGAAAAAAGAGAGAGCGGGAGAGAGAGAGACACACAGAGAGAGAGAGAAAGATGTGAAAATGGAAAGGAGGGGGTTTGCCATTCGAAGGCATTCCCATGACTGATGGAGGGTAAAGCTGCATGTCTGTGTGTGTATTTGCAATGCGTGTGCCATTCCCCCCATCCTCACCCCATCCCTACATTCACAACTGTGTGTACCACCTCTGTCACCTTTCCTCTAATCAGGAGTTTAAATCAATGACGTTGTCCAAAACTATAATTGCCACTCCTTAAACTGCTTCTCTCGCAATATGCTTTCACCAAGAAACCACTCGGCAGCAGAAATACGCCTCTGCGCGTGTAGGTTTGTGTGTGTATGTGTGTGAGCTGGATTAAGAGTATTTTCTCATTACGGCAGTGTCTGAACGAGTAGAAAGTGCTTCTCACATTGTTTTACAGCATCCTGAAACCTCAAAGCTCAGCACTAAGCAGCATAATACCCTGTAGCCCACCACAGATGCCTTAGCCTGGAACTCTGTCATCACAAATTGTTCATGAGACAGACTCATCATTCATCAAGATGCTTAAGAATAAATGACTCCTTTTTATCGGCACTTATACATGAAGTTGCGTGTAGTGTGTCTACGATTTTCTTTTCTGTATGTGGTATCTCAGTAAAGCTTCCATTACACTTAAGTTTACGAAGCCACCGTTGTGATCGTGGGACAAAACACAGACTGGGATCAGTCTCTGGATCCAAACCCTTAACTCAGACCAGACTTGTTTGTCAATAAAGCACTGGTGAAACGTTTCCCCTGTGGTGAGCGCAGATAAGAAAACCCTAAAAAAATATTAAAGTTATGCTGTCATGAGTTATTATTCAAATCCTTCTTCCGTTGTGCATAAAGTCTAAAATAGACATCATCAACTACTTAATGTTTGTGTGTGACTTTGCGTTCATGTGATTGGACTCTCGCCAGTCTTCCAGTTAACCTTGACCGGTAATCATTAACCAGGCGCAGATTTTCACAACCTGACAATGAATCGGAAACAGGACCGCGAGACACACACACACTCACACACACAAACCTGACCCTGTCTTCCTACTAGTCTACTGGGAGGCTTTTTTTTTCATGTGATTTTATATTTTATAAAGTTTTTTCATTGTTCATGAAAATTCAATTATTATATTTTTTGAAAGATTTTTGACACTACACTTATATATCACTTATATATTATTATGATTATATAATATATATAATATATCCTTGTTTGTTTTTTTCACAACTAAACTTGACAGAGATGGTTGATTGAGGCTGAATGACATCGCTGGAAAAAGTTGGCAGTTAAAGGTCAAATGTTTAATGTTGAGGTTTCCTTCATGCACGTCCAGCGGTCTCAGGTGATCAAGCAAAGACTTGGGATTAATAATTATGGAATGCCGTATCAACCAAAGCTACAAGAGACTCAATGAAGTTACTGATTTAGTCTAGATTTAGCCTTGTTTTTTTGAACATGTCGAAGTTCTGGGAGGCTGTCTTGCAGGGGGACAAACTGAAGCTGTCCTTCATGACCATGAGTTCAGCTGTAAAGTTCAGACATTTGTAACCTTCTGGCAGATGATCCAGGGAGTAACACCAGCTGTCTATGACCTTGCCTGGAATTTTGTTTAAATTCTTGGTGTTGTGCACTTCAACACAACTTACAACCTTTACATCATGTATTGTTGGCACTTATTTTCATTCCTTTACACTTTCCACTTACACTTTACACTGCAAATGCTCATCATTCCAACCCTGTATTTGTCACATCCTCGGTGTTGTCATATTTACAGTACAGTCTTCCTGTCTCTGCCATTTGACTTTCCATCATACTGTGATGATGTGAAGAACATTTTGATTACATGGTGTTATATTGTTATATATATATATCACACGATAAGCCATCCAAACAGGCGATCACAGAGCACATCAACAATTCACATGTTTTTTTCTAGTCTTTTTCTCAGTGAGTTTACTTTTATTCCCTTACCCCCCACCCCCCTTTTAGCAAAGATTTCTCGATGTTTTGATCTTTGACTTTTCTCAATGTTTTGAACTTCTGAAGGTTCAGTACTTATATTCATCTCCCTCACTCCGTTTGTTACTTATGCACTCCGGGCTACTTTTTGTGGGAACTCCAGAGATAGGTTATATTTTAGTATTAAATTATTTATTTTGTTTGCAAATGAGACATACGGGCATCATCTCTGTAATGGGAGTCAAAGTTCAATCCCATTATGTCATTTGTATGGCTGTTTAGGTACTTCACCATCGGTATAACTTGGATGAACACACGTTATGATTAATTAAGAGACAAAATTAAAGACTTTGTGCTCCTCACTTTCCCTCCAAATGAGTCAAACTGGGGGAATCATAAAATACCAACCGTGCCATATATTACAAACTAAGCACACTATCAACTCGGTAAGAAATGAATGAAGGACAATCTGTCTGTAAAGTAAGACATCTCTGATAAGTGAGAGCTAGAAAGCGATATAACCAGAGACTGAATAAGACGGCGGAAGAGGTAGAGAGCAAGAAAGCGAGGAGGAAAGAGAGATGGAAATAGAGATGGAAAGAGAGATGTCTTGTTAACAAGGTGCTGAGCACGACAAGCCCTGGGGAGTCCACGCTCCCTTACCCTCTAAGATTAGACATCTCTTTCTCTGTCGATCCCACTCCCTCTCTCTTGTTGCGACACAAGGGGAACATGCCACTATCACAGGGGGACACCTCGGGGAACATACCTGCATCTCTCTCTCTCTTCTCTCTCTCTTGTCTAACACCAGAACAATTTTTTCCCCCACTTCCTCTTATTGCTTTGCTTCTCAACTCTGCTTCTTTACTGCTCAAACCTCCATTTTTCTATCTCTTTTTCTCAAAGCACTGGCATATTTTTAGGAAATCATGAAATTGCATCACTTTTGTTTTTAGTTAAGTGTGGGTAAGAAATTTTGAGATGACTTTAGAGAGCTCTGTGAACAACCACGGCATATTAAGGAAGCCGACTGTAACTAATTGTCAGTCCTAAATTCCAAAGAGTAATTCAATTCAGTTTAATTTATTTTAGAAATTACAATAATTTGTAAAATCTTTTTGTGCAATGTTTAAGTAAAACAAGACTAATACAGTTTGGTAAATCTGTAAACTTTTTTGTCTTATTTCTCCTTTCTGATATTAACAAAATAAATGATTCCCATGAGGCATCACTGTAATCTTATATAACCTCAGTTGACGTCAGCAATGACCGCTTTGTGGCCAGAGATGACAGATGTTTTGATAGGGAAGTCAATGAACCCATTTTTGTCACCATTTCTGGAAAGTTGTGGCAGCATCGCACAGGAGGAAGAGTAATATTCCTGGTTCGATTCCCGGCTCCTCCTAGTGTGTTGAGGCTCCTCCTAGTGTGTTGAAGTGTTGTTGAGCAAGACACTGAACCCCTAACTGCTCCCCTGGTGCTGATGGACAGCAGCCAACTGCTCATGGTTCATCCATGATGGGTTAAATGCAGAGGATGAATTTCCTCACGGGGGATTAATAAGCTGTAAATTATTATGTGCGCCGGATCAACACACACATACCAGATCCAACGCACACTGCAACCTACACAGAGAGATCAAGAACCAAGACCAGTTAACTACCAGCCCAAGCCGCTAATCTTGACAGTTCCCATTATTTGTTCCTTTGTTCCCTATACATGTAACAATGACCACAGTAATGCAAAAACCCCATTCAACCCAGTCATTGTGAAGCAATTCCATTATCAACATAACAAACCCTCTTAACTTTGACCAACATACAACCCAGGTGCTTATATTAGAAATTCCCACTTCATTTGAATTGAAAAAACCTCTTGGATGGGAGGTGAAATGTGATAAATAAATATTAGCCTAATATAAAGTCAACAACTGTTTTAATTACATCTTGCAGCTTATATTACAAGATTTCAACCACCATTGAAATCAACATACTCAATTAAAAATTAGGAAATCCTTACAGATTTTAAATGGATCACCCAATACTCAAACAAGCACACAGCCAGAAAAGAAAAATTTAAGAAAAAACACAACGGGTTCAGACAAAGTCAGTTTTCGGGTAAGCGGCCCGACTTCACACTCAATTATTTGAGAGCTGTTAGCTGGCCATCTGACCAAATTATGAAGCTTGTGTCAGTGTCGCTTCACACTTTCTGAATGAGTAACAATAAAAATGGAACACAGAGTGTTTGCTTCTCTGATAGCCTTCTCATAGCACCGCAGCCCTGCCAAATTACAGTGCAGTTGCTTCCCAATGCATTGTAGACAACCTTTTTCAACCTCACAATTGATGTCACATCAGTGTATAACGCAATGACACTTCCACACAGACACACACTCCAGCATCAGTCATAACAGCATCAGATTCATGAATATAAGGGCCCTTGGATTTACTTGTGAGGTAAGAGGTTTATTTTGACATGTTCAGTTTTGTCAGGTGTTAGTTACCTTTGCTTTTCCACATGTTATCAGTATCAGGACATTATCAACTGTTAGATATTAGTGCCTTTCTCTGCTGCATTCAATAGGGGTGAATTATTCGCTCTTCTGGAGCTTCTGTATGGCACTATTCTCATCATAATAGCCGTTCACTGCACTGATTCGATGTAAAATACTTAACTCTCAGCAACAAGGAAAACCTGGAGAAATTCAGTCATTGACGGTGATAACAGCGTGCCATTACGGTATAAACCTCATTGGGAACAGTGAGCTTCCCTTTTTCATTTTCTCTCTTTGACACTCTGACACACATAGGCTGTACTGTTAGCACACACATCCCGAGTTAACAGCTATTGTATTTTATTCCAGTAAACGCCATCTAACAATAACCTAATCCTACATATATATTTTACAAAATGCTGACACAATAACAAAGTGACAAATTAAAGTTACTAGCCCACTAAACGTGTTAACTGCCAGAGCAGAAAATCAACTTTGGGTGTTTATGGTACCCTGTGTTATCTTGCCAGTCTGACATTTATTCAACCACAGGCTGTAAATTCAAACAGAGCGTATGTATTCCACCACTGTGTATGACCTTCAAATGCAACTGCACTGAAAAACCAAACAAAAATTTGTTACATTTACAAAATGTGCAGATACATTGATCTTTTAATTTTTTTATTGATCACCAAGAAAACATTTAGTGGTGATATAATGGTAGAAAGAAATCCATCGCCCACTTATCCTGATCAGGGTATCCTGATCGGGGGGGATGCTAGGGCCGATCCCAGCTGCCATCGGATGAGAGGCAGGACCTGGACTGGTTGCCGGTCAATTGCAGGGGCACATAAACAGACAGACAACCATTCTCATTCACATATTTGGGCAATTTTCCTAATTTTTACAATTAACCTGCTGCATGTTTTTGGACTGTGGGAGGAAACCGGAGAACCCAGGGGAAACCGACGCAGACACAAGGTGAATCATTAAGTCAAAAAATTGTCGTCTTTAACACTTCAAGTCAATTCTTTGAAGATCTGATGTCCTGGACGTGGACAGAATTGTCGACGAGTCCAATCCAAAAATGATAACCGCCGGTACTTGATGTCTGAACCCTTTATGAACCCAAAGAATTTAGTAAGAGTGTGTGCCCTAGCCAGGCACTGTCTTGCCTTTAAATGGTGTTATGATGCACAAACATATTGATTTTTCGGATTTTCAGTACGTACCTTGATTTTGGGGTTATGGACAGGTTATAATTATCTATGGAAGAAAAGCGAAGCATTGGAAAGAAAGAAAGAAAGAAAGAAAGAAAGAAAGAAAGAAAGAAAGAAAGAAAGAAAGAAAGAAACCTGGCTTATTGAAAAGTATGTTATTCAATTCTTGCTCTTTCAAAAAAGCATTTAAACAGTCCAAAAAAGATACAAATTTTGACGTGGTACCTATCACTTCGGTCATGCAATAAAATTCCTTGTTTGAATTTTTACAATTCAGCATGCATTGTAGCCTTATTACAAAAATAACCAGAACAGAGGTTCAAATCATCAATGGAGGAAAGGCCACAGACCTCTCTATGTTCAAGAATCATTATTAGGCTGCAGTGATTAAACAACTTTTATTTTAATTCAAGATTAAACTTTAATCAAAGATGGCAGTATCTAGAGTGACTCCAACCTGCCCACATGCATACATACTAAGTCTTACATCTGAATATCTATCTTACTATCTATTTCTGTTTTGTTGGATACTCATCTTCAAAGCAATTTCCAGCAGTTTTCCTGGTATATCACATCAGAATACAAGACTTTTCATCTTATTTTTGATGCAAACAACTAAATCTACGCTGAAAACAAAATCATATTGATGGGTTCACAGCGTTATTATTATATGCATTATATGCAGTATTATTTCTCGGTTGAGTTCAGTTCATAGTTAACTTGAGATTTGTCACACAATTACTAACCCTGGGCATTGTAATGTTAAAGCTCTCATTAAGTTGGTTTTTTTTTGTGTGTGTGTGTGTTTTGTTTTTGTATTCTACATTATGAGCTGAGTCAATGGAACTAGACCAAAATATAATTTCTAAACTTTGCTCCAACCTGACTGAACCTGACAGGTCCTCTGCGCTCAGGTCAGGTACACACACTTGGGTTTGGTTTGCTGTAAATTTTGGCACAAATATATTTCCTCCATCTGAATGTCAGCCAGATACAAGCAGTCAGCTTTCTTGACCTGATAATAATGGGCATCAACACTGATTCCCAACATAATTTAAATGAATGAATAAATTCAATTATAAGTTTCAAGATTTTTGCATATGACCAAACTGCAGCAGACATTATTTAAACTAGGGAATAATGAAAAGATCCAATGAGTTTTCTTACCAACAGCAGGCTTTTCAAAAAAGGGACTAGTCTCACTTCAACAGAGCCCTTCAGACAATGGATCAACCCAACCCTACTACTGGTTCTTACAACTTTGATGGGTTTGTTCATTTCAATGACTTTAATCGCGGTATCAGCAGGACAAAGCTGCAAAGGTTAGCACTACATATACATCATAAAATATGTGTGGTCTATATGCCCTATCAGCACCTGCATGGGTTCTCAGGTTCTCCACAATATTTCTACAGTCCAAAAACATGTATAATTGAATGTGTCCATATTTGGGCCTGTGATTGACTTGCAACCAATCCATTGTCAATCCTACCTCTTGACCAGCTGGGTTTGACTCTAACCCGCCTTCAAACCAGTCTAAAGGATGATGCAAATGCATGGAAATTTGTTATAACGTATACTGATTCTGATTCTGATTTTAGTAGGGCATGTTGTCTTACTGTAAAGAGTACTTATTTAATTTTTCCTGCAATGTTTAGTTTTGGCTCACATCTTGCCATTGTTGGCCTCCCCCATCGTTATATCCTCTCTCAACCCCTCCCTACAAAGCTGTCTCTTGCTCTCCCTTAGTTGTTTGACACCTCCGTCCCACCTGAGCATCTCAATGTGTCAGGACAAATTAGCTGAGACTCACATCTCTCTTGCTCCCTCTGTCTGCTCACCACTCAACCGGAGAGAGAGAACAAGAGACCAAGACACTGAAAGAAACAGAAAGATTGATAATGTGTGTAGAGCGGGGAAAGAGGAACAATATGCATCAGAGGAAAGACGAACATGGTAAGGAAATCAATAGCATTCTTGGCGACATAATAAAGAACGAGAAGTAACAACAAAAACGGTGACCAAAAGATCCCATACTGGTTTATATGGTTCCTGACTATCAAAATAAAAATCAATTGAAATCATTAAACTAAGTATTTCTACCTAGTAATGCAAACTAGCGGAACTTTAGATTTTGCATCAGTCTTATTTATTTTCCATAGTATTGTATATTTTTTTTTATAAAGATAAGTGATTTGAAAGTCAAGGTCAGTCAAGAAAAGCGGGCATACAGGGATTGGGACTGGAGGCTGTGCCCTACAAGTCACACAGCTCAGCCTTTCAGGGAAAACCTCTACTAGGGTGTTGGAAAGGGAAGCTCCAGGTGACTGTTGAAACTCTGATCCAGAAAGAGTGATATGAATTCTATCCTGGTCATCACATATGCAAGATTCTTGAATGATTGACAAAGTTTGTTCACCAAGACTCTATTTATTCTTCAAACCTGGAAAATGTGTTTTCTTGCTCAGTTTGGTAGGTCACTGGTGTGTGTATGTGTGTGTGTGTGTGTGTGTGTGTGTGTGTCAGTAGCTTGGTTGTTGTTACAATCCATCTGGCCTATACTACCACCACGTTTCCGGTGTATGTTCGGCTCCTACAAGGTTTCCCTTCGTCCCAAAATATGTGGAGTTTCATAGATACACAAAGTTGAGAACATCATGTACAAGAACCAGAGGTTGGCCTCGTTGCTTTTTTGTGGATGATGACCTTCCACAAGCCCTAAAGCAAAGAAGAGGCTCAGATGAGAAACTTAGTTTTTTTCCAGAATGCAAAGGAATGATTCCATCTAGTTGAAAGTGAACCGCTGCCCCGGTACTTCAATTCATTGTGACTTGTTCGCCTATGAGGTCGGCATGTGAGTCACACAGGTGGATTAGTGGCGTGCCAGCCTTTATTTGAGTGTTTACCTGATTCAAATTGTGATTAAGACGGAGGCGAGTTGGAAAGAAAAGCCCTCTATTTATTAGTCTATTCTGGTTCCAACTCTCACAGATGGTCACAAGCTCTGGTTGGGGCAGAAAAAAATGAGGTTACTGATACAAACAGATGAAAGGAGTTTCCTCAACATGGTGGCCGGGCTTAGCCTTGGAGACAGGGATGAAGTACTTAGACATCTGCAGCAAGCTCCTTTGCATCAAAAACAAGTCAGCTGAGATGGTTCTGATATCTTGCAAGGATACCTACTGGACAGGAGTTCCAGGCACTTTTAAATAACAAGGGTTCCTATGGTCAACTCATCAGACAAGGGATTAAATATCAAATCTGGCCAAGAAATGATTTTTGCTCACATTTGCACAGTGGAATCTTAGTCCATGTTTGTTGCAGAAGTGGTGAACAGTCTACTGACAATGTGTATATATTTAGGAGTGAAAAGAGAACAAAGAGGGTTTTCTGCATTGACTGAATACAAATATTCTTACTTGACACTAGGCACTTGAAGGAAACCCTTCACAAACCAACAAATCACCTTTCATTAAACCCTAAAATTGTAAATGATATTATGTTTAAAATGTCATGGTTAAAATGAATAAGCGTACAATTTACACAGCATCAAAACTTTTGGGGAATTAGGTTTGTATATACAATATGTGCATGTGATACTATGGAAGTCATAATTCATAGTATAAAGGACAAAAAATAAAATGAATAAAACATATTAATTACAATACAATAAAATAATTCCATGTATGTCCATCACACAAAGAAAAATATAATACAAACCAACTTTTGCTTATAGAGTCTTTTGCGTTTATAAATTTTGGCTGTGCAAGTGTTGTCAATTGCACCTATTGACATACACTATGCAGTTACAAATACATATAAACAAATAGGTTGCACTCTGGTTCTTGCTTGATGACACTGAAATGTATACACGTGTGTGCACGCCCTCTCGCTCTCATACACACACACACACACACACATGCGCATACACATACATGGACCAATAGCGTTGTGACAAAGAGATCAGAGGAACGGGCAGAAAATAATGGAATCTTCATCCCAGTAATCCATATTCATTCTTCTCATTCTTCCTCTCCCCATCCTACCCTCCCTGCATGCCATGCTCCCCTGTATCTGACATTCAAATGAGTTGTCTTTTCTCCCTTGTTAGACACACACACACACACACACACACACACACACACACACACACACACACACACACACACACACAGCATCTTTTCCTGTCTCGCTCACACATACACACTCATCCTCTTTCTTGGATACTTTCTGCCCCGTTGCACCCGTGATGGCAAATTGAGAGCCTCCCGTCTCTTTCTTTCTCTCACTCATTCCCTCTCTGTTGACTCCTCTCATCTTTCCCCCATCTTATTCTCCTCTCTACTTCACCATCCTCCTAACCCCCTCAACACCCACCTCTTTTTCCTCAATCCTCTCTCTCTCTCACTATCTTTCTTACTATGTACGTGAGTGCTTGATTTGACTATAGCAGTTATGGGTGGATCACAAACCTGTGACGGGACAGAAAAGCCATCCTGTCTCAATAAAACATGTTAAAAAATCTATCCGTATATCCATCTGTCCATCTATCTATCTGTCTGTCGGTCTATCCACCCTCCTGTCTGTCTGTCCGTCTGTCTATCTGTCTATCTATCATCTGTTTCTCTGTCTGTCGTGATCCTATTAGTGGAAGATGGAGGTGTGATCATGGTTACTGTGTGCTAACAGGGAGCGTGCTGCCATGGATGATAAATATTAGACACACACACACACACACACACACACACACACACACACACACACACACACACACACACACACCACACAGCCATGCAGGGAGACCACTTGGTAGATTTCATCACTGCTCGTAATTATGATCCTGTCAAGTCCACAACGTGGCAATCCATAACGACACACTCCCTCTCTCTCCCTCTCTGTGTCATATACGGATGTATGCCTTCATCCGCACGCACGCAGGCGTGCACACACACACATACACAAACACACACATACACACACACACACACACACACACACACACACACACACACACACACACACACGCACAAACATATATGTATACAGATTGTACTATGGCCTTACTCACTTATTAAAAATCCGCAAAGTAAAAACAGAATTGATTTTAAAATCTTGAACACTACTAATATGTAATGTTTTACGTCCAAAATGCACGTCAAGAAACATACAAACACACAATGCACACTACAGTGTATCTGTGTAACAATAAACAATGAAAAACACACATGAATTGCTGAAATGTGTACACTCTGGGGATAGTATAGGTATCTGAGTCCAACTTCCTTTTCTGAATGCTAATTGTGAACTCACATGCTCATGTGTTTACTATCATTTCTATATTTATTCTATCATAAATCATCTATTTATTCCATCATTGTCAACTATTCTACATTGTTTCTTTATTTATCTTATCTTTTATTCGGTTCCTACTCTGGGATCTTGACATAACGACTGTTTGTAAGCGCGGATGTGCATGTGCTTGCTTGCTTGCTTGTGTGTGTGTGTCTGTGTGTGTGTGTGTGTGTATGGACATGGGTGGGAGGGGGGGGCACGCGTGCGTGATGACATCCAAGTCTCCTGTGTTGACACATCATGTGTCAGGGGAACCTATTAGAGACCCTCGCAGTCTCACCCCACACCTGACCTCCACCCTGATGTGTAGTATCTGTGTGTGTATTTTTTTTTTTTTAGAGAGGCATATTAATCGAAATGTTGAAGTTTGTTTTTCATTTCATAAAAATGTTAATATTTTAAATTGAAGAGCTGATCACTTATTAAATTAATGTTTGCCTAGGATCATTCAATTCTTCTGTTCCCCTGATTATATGCTTGTGTGTGTGTGTTTCCGTTTAGGCCCCCAGACTACAGCACTAACCATGGGGTCACACCTTGGATACACAGGTTATCCCCTGGTATCTGACCCAAAGATTTTGTTGCCCTATGCAGGGTTAATAGTGTCATTCTATGACAACACAGCTCAACCTAAAAACCTTAAATTATTTTTTTTTATTAGAGCTTCGTGTTTAAGCAATCAAATAGATTGTTTTTCCAAAGAAGGCTGTGTCACAAGATTCAGGTTTTTATTATTTTCGTTTAAGTTTTATTATTTTTTATATCAGCATTATTAGATCTTTCTGTCTTTTGTTTTCTGTTCCACTGCGGGCTTTTCAAGTGAAGGTCACTGAAGAATAAATTCCAGTTAGGGTAAAGGCTTAAAGCTTGTATTTTTATGCAGCTTGCAGAGAAGAATAAACACCACTTGCACTACGTGTAGATAGAGTGTAGGGCTTAATGTGTTGAATGTCAGTGGATATCAGTTGGAAAGTCTTGTGCTTCACTCTGCTCTACACAGTCAACACTGTGTTTAACCCCTATATGACATTGAGCGCACGCGCACGCGCTCACACACACACACACACACACACACTCACACTCACACACACACACACACACACACACACACACACACACACACACACGCACACACACACACACACACACACACACACACACACACACTTCTGCACCTGACCATGTAATAAACACACTCATGTGCATGTACTCACACAGAACTTCTTGATTTAAAAGCCTCTTTCCAAAAATGGAAAGTAGAAACAGAAATTCAAACAAATATGTACAAAACAGTTTTACAGGAACCATATGTCAAAGAGGGCAGGTCTTCTTGACTAATACATTTTTGGATTGTTTTTTATACTCTAAATGTACAAATATGTCATGCTCCCCTTTAACTAGATATTTTGTCGAGGCAAAGCAATAGAATGGCAGCATCAGTGTACAGTTCTGGCCAAAAGGGCAACAATTCAGTTGGGACTGAGATGTTCCCAAAAGACACTTCATGGCATATAAACAGTTGAATTTGAGACTTGACCTTGGAACTTGACATTGGAGCGGGTCACCATCAAATTTGATTTTTAATGTCAAATGAACAGGGCGGAATCATTGCTTAGCTATTTTGGAAAAAGAAAAAAAAATTGAAAAAAAGGAATATGTTAAAAGACAGGAACATAAATACTCATTTGATGAAGGCAAAAAATATATTAGTTACAGTCAAACAATAAATTCAGAGTGTACCAATTTTGAATATACTTGATCAAATTAACAGAGAGATTTGACAAACCATCATTGTACTTTATACAATACAATACACCTGAAATTCAGCAGATGGATCGAGTATCTGTACAACTGGAAAAAATCTCACTTACTTCCTGTTAAAATACAATTTAGCACACAGGTTATTTGTCAATTGCTTAATCATTGATGAATACAAAACGTTCTTACATTTTATTAATTTCTCTAAGCTTCATGAAAGAATATATCAAAACTTTTTGGGAATCATGTCTGCAAAAGGGGCTTCTGGCCTCTATGGCTCCTGCTCTGTCTCCCTTCAGAAATGTTGCACAGTTGTGAATCAAGGCAGCAGAATAACCTTTCAGGTGTGTGGGAGGATGAACAACTTTGTCATTTTTGAACACCCAATTCATTTTCTAACCTCTCTCTGACTTTGATTCTCGGAGAGTGGGTGGCAGTCTAACTCTGATCATTGCTTCCACTGGACAAAATCGGAGAACTGTAAGTTCATACAACTTTGCACTGATGTATCAAACATAATAATAATAACATGGCAGTAAAATAGTTTGCAGACAACACTTCTAGATGGGTCCAGATGGGTAGACCCTAAATTAGGAAGGAAAAAAACAGGAAAATGGAACATTGAATGCATAGAAAATATAGGTGCCAGTACTTAAGTTGCGTACATTATCGATTCATTGCAGAGAAATTGTGGTTGTCATAATCAAATGAAGATCTTATAAAACATGCATCAATAGAAAAGACAACAGAGTGAAAAGGCTGTGCTTCAAGGCCATTGGGGAGTAGTTTAGGGGTTTGGAAGCCTTGCTCAAGGGAACATCCAAATGCACGAGATGAACATCCAAACCTTTTGCTCAACATGTGGTCATGGTTCAGTTAATTGATGAAGAGGTCCAAAAATAATGCTGAGGCTATAAATGACTTCCAAATTATGAATGATTTCAAATGACATAAATATGTGGTAAATGGGTTTAAATGCCAACTATCATTATCATTATTATGATAAATATTACTGTGAAAACTATTTGAGGAATTATCGCCATATAAAATGCTTTTGGGACTTCTTTATCCCAGATCCCTGAATGTGTCTCTTCCCTCCTCTTGTCTATTTCACTCCAAACGTGTTTGTTTACTCACTCTTTCCCTTGCAACCCTGATTTCCTCCCCTTCTTACTAATCTATTCCATCTCTCTCCCTTCTCTCCAGTTTCCCATCCCTTCCCTTCCTCCTCCCCCTCTTTAACACACATACAAAGATACACACATGTCTCTCTCTTCCCTGCCTTGTCTCTCCAAACTCGCTCAAGCACAACTAAGCCAGGGGTTTGAGTCCCAATGAGAGCCGTTAGGGCAATCAGTGCTTTTCACACCCTCTGATGTTCTTAAAAGGTGGAGGGATCAGACGCCCCTGCTGTACTGCCACACTTCACTGACACACACACCGCGCACACACACACACACAGGCACGCACACACACGCTTAAACACATGCGACCTGCATTCACTTGGAGCTTAGAGAGGCCAACTTGTATGCTCACATAAACAACCGACAACACTCTTACTACATGTACACACTCCAAACTTTGTTTTCAGACCCTTATAAATCCACATTCATTCATGCCAGTGCTGGATTTTGCAAACACATATAACCACACTGCAGTAGTTCATAAAACACAGACAGACTATGTAGTCATTGTTCCAGGAACTGTATTTGATTTTAATGAGAACAAACCTGTTCCCATCAGGGAATCACATAAAATGATCACTCCACTCACTTCCTGTCAACCATGCCGAAGGAAGTTAATGAATAGAACTGACACGGTTTTAGCAGGACTCCAGCAAATTCGAGCAGGTTTACAAAAGATTAAATAGCAATAAACATAGCATGATGGAGATTACTTTCATGTTTTTATGTATGATGCATTTTATCAGTAAAATATCTACTGACTTTTATTCTAATATAATATACATAGAGACAAAGATTCATTACACAAAATGTTCAAAAATCAATTCACTCATTAATTTTTTCTGAAATGTATGTATTTTTATATAAATATTTCTTTAAAAGAAACACTTGTATTGGTAATTTCAGATTGTAAGAAAACTACTTCAACCCAAGTAATTAAGTAATTTGGATTTAATTGCAGGTTATTACAAAAGAGTCATATACCTATCCTAATTGAAAAAAATGGATTCATGTTGAGATAAAAGCTGGTATGAAATATAACATAAATCACCACAGTGGTATAGTTGCACTCAAAATATGATATACAGTTGAAGCCAGCTTGCCTGTTTGTCAATTTCCAGTTTCCTGTGGTATTGCCTAGAACTCGCCACTACCGCTGCATGATTCAGGTCTGTGGGATCAGGTGAGTGTGACTGTGATAGAAAATGCTGTTTCGGAAACTGAACGCAAAGCTCAACGCTCTCTGTAATGCGGCAAAGAGCAGTGATGCTATCAATTTACAAGGTAACGGATAACACAGTCACTTTGCACCAAAGTGAAAGGCACCAGCACGCACACACACAAAAAAAAAAAAACACACACACACAGGCACAAAGTTCAGGGGGATTAATTCACTGCATCATGTCATCAATTCTGCCTTACCCCCTACTGCCAGGAAGGGAAGAAAATTTTACAAAAGAAAAAGGAGAACTGTTAATACTTTGCTAATTTTATCCCATCTTTTCTCCCCCTCTTCTCCCTGCCACTTTGCCTGTTTTTTCTTTTTTCTGAGTTAATTTTCTCCTCCTTTTCCTCTCATCTGCTTTCGTATCCTCTCTTCATCAATCTATCCTCTCGCTGCCGCCTCAGCCAACGTGCCTTGATGAGTGGAGGCTCTTAGTCACATTGAGGTCAGCCCGAACACACACACACACACTCCTGCACACACAGCAAAAGGGTCATCCTGGCAGGGTTACGCTGCACAAAGTCAGCTTCTCATAATGTGGTTGGTGTTGCCTGCATCACACCCTCATGATCCAATTAGGAGCCTCGATTCGTCCAATCAGCTGCTGTGGCAACCAACGGGTAGACAAACAGGCAGAGGCAGGCGGGCAGCGGCAATCTCATAAGTGCTTTTAAGGGATTAGAAGGTGGGTGGAAAGTAAAGAGGGAGGGGAACACCTCTATCCCCCCATCCTTGGAGCCTCACAAATTATTGCCACACTTCCTAATACAAGTGCAAGAAGAATGTAGCAGGGGTTGGGGGGTAGGAATTAGGGGTAATTTCAAATAGAAAGGACCAAAAAAATTGGACAAGTTCAACAGAATATTTTCCTTTCTCCTTTCCTGACATGGAGAAGGGAAATGAAACTCTGTGTGAGTTAAAGGGAAGTATACAGTGGTACAATACGCCACTGAAGGTAGCACAAAAGGGATGAGGGACAAAGTTCAAAGAGGGAACTGTAATTAAATGAATGTAAGAAAAAAATTGTCAGGGAATTAAGCGGGTATATCACAATATGTACTTTGCCGTGTCAAATGTGGAAATGACTTCTGATGGAGTGACAGAAAGATCAAATGTGTATTTCACCCTTAAAATCACATTTTAGGTGGACTAAGAGATAAAAGTTACTCATATAGATATTAGTGGTTATGCTATGAATATGCATCTAGAGTGACTATGATTATTTTGCTTTGCATGTTTCAACAAAACCCTGATGTTGTACCCCCTATAGTGACTTCTCCCCAGAACAGATGCGCAATTTGTGAACAACATCTTTAGGGTCAAGAATGAATTGTTTTGTTTGATTTCTTTTATGCAGAGCTTGAATGGGGGCTAAGCACAACATCCAGGCCACACTCGCAGTGATAATACAGATCTAGGCCCCAACATCGGCGTTGCTTTCATGACTCGAAAACCTGCTGGGTAAAAAGAGCAACTCAGTACACGAGTATTTAGAGCTGAACAGATGAAGAGACGCACTCACTTATGCAATTCATCATTTATCAATTTTACACAGATTTTGCAATACCAACAGAAAACCGTTGCATAATCAAACGCAGCAAACGCAAGTCTGAAAAAAAATACAAAAAACCTGATTTTGAATAAAATTACAAAAGACTTGCAAACTATAATATCTGCACATGCGTCTTGTGACTTGACATGTTTCCGAGTCCTTTGACTAAAGCTACCCAAAATATTGAAACTCCTACTGTCACAAGAGAATGTGAATTGAATAAAATACTTGTAAATGATTAAAGATGAGCTAGTAAGAACATAAAACTATAGCCATATATAATGCAAATCATTGTAAAGTTATGTTATTTTATAGGTTTTGAATGACATTATATTCACCAAGACTGCTTGAGGACTTGAGACCGATGTTTACTTATTTTACTACGTACTTAACTATCTTGACATAAAATTGGACTCTGAACTCAGGAATCAAGACAAGCTTGGGACTTACAAAACAAGCCTGAGCCACTTCTGCAATACAGCATTAGTACCTTGGAGTGATGATGCTGCTTTTAGATGCCGTACAACGCTCAATACCTTTGTGCACATTACCCTAGCCTTGAAAAGGTTTTGCTCAAAGGGGCCAAAGAGAGAGAGAGAGAGAGAGAGAGAGATTTTGATAACTTTCAGATACCAGGCTGTAAAATCTATTATCAGTGTTATAAAGGGCAGAGCACAAATACAACTATCAGCACTATACATTTCATGCAATTATCTCACAATCATATTAACTATAAAAAAAAAAAAAAACATGTTAAAAAGTCAAGACTTAAGATGTCCATATAAAATATGGCATATAATTGCAGAAACCCGATTATCCTTTCCCAATCAAGGAAAGCATTCTCCTGGGCCATCAAAGTTCCAGATTATCTTCAGTAAACCATTTATTGAAGTACATAAAGTTATCAAAAGCGACTGTAATCCACAGATATCCTGTGCTCACGCATGGGTGCAGAGGCAAGTAAAAAACATATTATGTAACAAGAAAGAGATGCACATATAGGAAAACTATACCACACATGCTTAAAGTAAAGTGGGCTTGTCACTTGTATGTGTCACTTGTATGGGAAGAACACATGCACATGCAGGTAAACACACATACATGGATACACAAAGATAAACACAAAGTTACAATGCTCAGAAAAAGATAAATTACAATTTGTACAACCTTTTATAGTTTTTATTTACTATCTTCGTTTCTTTTTGGTCTACTGTGTATGTGTGTGTGTGTGTGTGTACGTAAATTATATGTATAATGGATACCTACCACAGTGTTAGTTTTATTTTTCTCGTAAGCATTTTTCTTCAGGCATCAAGACAGCAATTAAAGAAAACTGCTTGTAGCAGTCTTGCGCTTGACACACACACACACACACACACACACACACACACTGACCTACACACACATACACACACAACCTCTAAAGTATGTATATTTCACTATATCTAAGTCCCTTTACCTTGGAATGACCTGATTGTCCCAGTGTGTGTGTGTGTGTGTGTGTGTGTGTGTGTGTGTGTGTGTGTGTGTGTGACTTCATTTCCATAGAGGTCTGTGGAAGTGCATTCAATCTACTGCTCGAGCAAAGACATGGACACTAATACAGGCTCAGAGGACTTGGTCCAATGACATAGAATAATCGGAACATTAATGCCCTCTCTCTGAGTTTTTACTCCCAGAAAAGAATCCTGATGCCTAAGTGATACATTTTGTCCTACATGTACAACAATCTGTGTTGAAATTAATATGAAATCCAATCACAATACACACACATGCACACAGACACACACACAGACACACACACACACACACACATATAGATAGATATATATATAGATACATTTTCTTCTTCTCCTCTCAGCTTTTCCCTTCAGGGGTCGCCACAGCGAATCAACCTTCTCCATTTAACCCTATTCTCTGTATCTTCCTCTCACACCAACTACCTTCATATCCTCTCTCAGTATGTCCACAAATCTCAATGTAAATGCTCTTTTATACCTTTTTTCAATTCTAATACATGATTAAAATTCAGTGATTCAAGAAGATTCATACTTTTTTTCTTATTTTAAAGAGATTAAACATGTAAAGTGTTGAATGATGGCTAATTTGGGGTTAATTGCTGATATGAAAGAGGTCATCATGTCTTTGCCTGATGAAATAAATAGCAATTCCCAAACATAAGATATGAAATGTACTTGTATATTCTTATTATTATTGAGTCGTTTCCAATTTTAATAGCCACAGCAAGACCCGTTGCACACAAAAGACTTGCACAAACGCAAGCGCACACACACACACATGCACACACAAGTGCACACACACACACCCTTAAGGGAATTGTTTTTTCTTGTTTTTCTTGTTCTCTGTGGTCATTTAAGAAGTCCAGCTAAGTGTCTCAGAGAAAAAAGCCGTACACATTCAGTGTGAAATAATCAACCGCGGCAGCCTTGCTCAGTTCTCAGTTTCGCATCAATTACCAGCCGTTTTAAATAAACTGCCTTGATCTAGCTGAGTTGTAGAAAATGTTAAAGAGCCAAACTGTTAGTGAAGGAAGAGGGATCCTTCTAGCATGTTCAAGGAGTACAAGGAGAACTATGTTTGAAAAAGACGACAACTTTCTGGACCACAGAATGAGAGGACAAAAAGAGAGAGAGAAAAAAGTCCTCTAATGCGTTCAATTCTGTCCTGTTTGGAACTTATTTCTAGGAAAGATGTATGTCATTCCTGGACAAAGACTTGTATTGAGATAAAGAACACAGAAGGAGCAGGCTCATATGTGATTTAAAATCACACGGGGGGGTGGGGGTGAGTTCCTCTAAGTTATCCTAAAAATTGAGAAGAAAAAAAACAGGCCTCCACATGTGGGGCCAAGAAAGAACATGAAAAATCCTAATTATTGTATTTTTTTAAATTAAGACAAAAAATGTCATGCAAATATGTTTTTCTCTCGTGGCCTCCTTACCTAAAAATCTCCACCATATTGTGTACATTTATCCCTCATTTTCCTCCTTTCGGTCTTATTTTCACATACCTTTACAGAAAAATAACTGTCCTCACACACACACACACACACACACACACAAGCATAGTCCCTCTCTCCTGATGTGCTGCAGATGGTGGTGCCATTTTCAGCCTGGTGAACGAGGAAAGGGCCTACTAGGAATCGGAGCGAAGAGAAAAATCAATCCTCGGATGCATCTGGATTCTCTCATGAAAGATTATTCAATTTTAAGGAGTCAATAAAAGGACAATTTAAACATATTTCTAAATATCATGATTGGCTGCAATACGACCTGCGATTCTGCAATAAGACCTGTAATTCTTGTTCATGTGTGAAGGTGTGTTACTTATTCACCTTGTATTCAAAGTGACAAATCAGTCTTAAAATCTAACTATCCACTCAGGGTCACGGGGGATGCTGGAGCCTATCCCAGCTGTCATCGTGCGAGACTGACTGGACGCCAGTCAATTGCAAGGCCTCATATATAGACAAACAAACATTCACACACTCATTCAGGGCAATTTTCCCAATTTACCTGTTAATTGGAAAAACTTGGTAACCTGTTTTTGGACAGTGGGAGGAAACCAGAGAATCCAAAGGGATCCCACACAGAAAGGTCCCCTTTTCGGAATCGAACCGCAGTGTTTCCTGCTGTGAGGCCAAAGCGCTAACGGCACCACCTTGCCGCCCACCTTGAAATCTAGTTAAAGGATATTCAGCAGAAAGCTGACTTCTTTCACCATTACAGCATAATAAGACAGTAAAGGCCAGTTTATTTGTAAACATTTTAATTTTACTTTTTTCCAATATTTGATAAGTTTGTTCATGGATCAAACTAAGTTCCTGTATAATGAAGCTAAAAAGCATAGTGCAAAAAGTGTCCAAGTAATATTTAGACATTTAGAATACATTGAACAATCTTTTACAATGCACTTCAAAAAAAATAAATTAAAAGTGACCCAGTTTCAGCCATTCGCACTTAAACCGTTTATTGTCTTTCATCAGTTTTTACACAATTTCATTTAAAAACTATGATTTCAACAATACTAATGAGGATTCAAGTAATGAGTAGCAAATAGATCAAAAAGAAAAATTTAAAGAAAAATAAAAAAAATAAAAAAAATAAAAAAAAAAACAGCATTCCTCATTGTTTTACCTTTGAAAAGTAACCCCTTGATGCTGAACTGCTAGGCACTAAAGGATAAAGTATATCCCTTATAAAAATAGCAAAGCGGTAGGAGATATAGAGGCAGATGCACGCTGTCATTGTGTAATATGTGTGCACTGATTTATGCATCTCTCTTCAGGATGCATTATCCTGATGCCTGACAAGTGGAGGAACCTTCTCATTTATGAAATAAAGAGGCAGAGATGTGGGGTGGAAGGAAGAGTTCGTATGGATAAATGTATGAAAAGCCATAAGACATGGAGATAAACTTGATAAACTGCATTGAGCGCGATAGGCTGTTTATAATAACAGTGTTTGAATAAGTGATGGAAAAATATCATTGCTGTTAAATGTTTGACTTTTATGACTGAGTGTCTGAGGCAACATCATAAAAATGTTAATAAATGATTGATACACTTATGAGTAATTAAATGGACAGTTTGAGCACAGGATACGAATGACTCAGAGTTCCCCTTTTAAGCAATCAGGCTATTGATCAACTGAGCTTTTCTCATTGAACTCACTGTTTCTTATAGATTATCAATACTTGGGCCACTTAGACCATGTAGAGGTGGCTGGGCAGCACCATCACTGTTACTACTAATGAGTATGAAATTGAGTCATATTTCGTAGAGTGCACATTTAGAAAGTATGTTGTAAGAGCCTTAAACCGTGTGTTTTGCATGTCATGTTTAAAATGAATGACTTTACATTCATTCTTTATGTTGTATGATTACTGCATGAGATATCTAGTGATAAATCAAATGTGACAGTCAACGAGACAGAGTGGAATTCAGCGGTTTGAACGTGCACACAGGCGCACGCTCGCACACATGCGGTGTGATGGAAAGGGAAGGGAAACCCAAGCTGAACCAGGAGTGGGATAACAGGAGTCCAGGAATAGTTGCAATCGATGGATGGATAGATGGATAGATGGATAGGGGGAGGAGGAGAAGAGGGGGTTAAAGTGAGAGCTGAGTGGTCTCATGGGCAGTGTGGTGATAGTCATGCTGAGCGTATATGAGACCAAATCATTTCCAAACCGGGGGCAGGGAGAAAGGAGAACACAAATAAAGGATCAGGAGAAGGAGGACAAACAAACAGGTGGGGTGGAGAGGAGAGACACTCACAATGGTTAAGAGAAAATTAAAAGAATAGTGTGAATGTTAGTGTAAATATAATATGTGGAAAGAAAAGTTTAAACTACATTTTTATTACATAAAATAACTAAGACCTGGTCACAAAAGTTTCAGGGTTGTTGGCACATTATCTGTTGAAGGTTGGAAAAAACATGAAAGTCTGTTTTTGGGGGAAATAATTTATAAAGTAAAAACAACAATTTTACAAAATTCTTGACAAAATTTGGTCAAGATTAAGATAACATTGTGGCTTTCAGCTTGAAAGGTGAACCACAGGAATGAAAAGGCATTGAGACTGAATCAGAGCACCCAGTACAACAATATCTTTCGTGGGGAAAGTAAGACCAAGGATGGGACAGTAAATGGACTCAGCACCTCCTCCTCCCACCAATTTCTTTCCATGGCCCAATCACCTCCTGCTGTCTCCTCCTTCCTTGCTGCATTCTACCACCCAAATCAGGCCTTAGGGTCAACTTTGTCTTTCAACAAGTGTTATTGCCACCCATGACATGACATCCCTCAACCAGGAAATTATTGTGCTTTGCAAGAAAAAAATAATTTTCTAAGAGATGAACACAAAAGAGTAACTTGAGTGTCACTGAAGAATTTCCGTTCATTTTGCTCTTCTGTTATATTACTGAGCTGTCGTGAAAATTTATTGTCGAGTCACCTGGGAGGGACTGAATGCAGATTGAACACACATTTAGAATCGAATCACAATATTGTTACACTGCTCAAAAAGCGAACATTTGTACAGGGCAATTGCATACTGGTGCACATAACTCTTATATGCCCGATCATGTACATGTGGAAATATATACATAGAGAAAAAGAATACCCATATGTACATGCACTGTGAAAAAAATGACTATCAGAGGAAAACAGAGACTACCATTAGCCGGCCAGTCAATCGCTAAAGAATTCTTGGTAACTCTAGGACACAAATACATCCTGACACGGGGATACAGACATCAACAGCAAGAGAACACCCTCAGCAGCATTTAACTGCACACACTCTCACAAAGTACCACTGGATGGCATTGATTCTAACATTAGCGATTACTTTTATATCTGTGCACTGTCTTAAATTTTTTCCCTCCACTGTTTTTCACTTCATAGTGTTCAGAGTCTACTTTAATGCAGCAAGGGTGGCAGGGTCCCTAGCCTGGATAAATGCTGAGCGTTGCATCAGAAAGTGCATCCAACAGAAAACTTTTGCCAAAACTAAACATACGAATCAAATCTAGTAATCCCATACTGGATCGGCCGAGGCCTGGGTTAATAACGACCGCTATTGTTACCAATGACCTACAAGGTACTTGTGGAAACTGGGCTACTGTGGGTCGAAGACGGAGAGAAAGAAGGAATGTCGGAAGCAAAGAGAGAGGAGGAAGGGCAAGAGACTGGGACTGAGAGTAGGGACTTTGAATATCGGGACTATGACAGAGAGTTGGTCGACAGGTTGACATGATACAGAGAAGGATGAAGAAGTGATGGGCAGATTTGGTATACAGGGTAGGAACACAGAGGGACAGACGGTGGTAGACTTTGCAAAAAGGATGGAAAGGGCTACAGTGAACACTTTTTTCCAGAAAAGACAGGAACATATAGTAGCTTATAAGAGCAGAAGGCAGAGCTAGAGGTCACAGAGATGAAATGCTAAGGTTCTCTTTGGGAGTGACCAGGATGGATAGGATCAGGAATGAGTCTATCAAAGGAAGAGAAAGTTTTGGAGAGAAGGTCAGAGAAGCCAGATTGAGACAGTTCGGTCATGTACAGGGGAGGGATAGTGAATAACGGGGGTGTGGCGCAGGAGGTAGAGCATTCATCTTTGGAACCAAACATTCCTGGTTTGATTCCTGGGTCTTCCTGGTGTGTCGAAGTGTTGTTGAGCAAGACACTGAACCCCTAACTGCTCCCCTGGCGCTGATGGATGTCAGCCTACTGCTTATGGTTCATCCATGATGGGTTAATTGCAGAGAACGAATTTCCCCATGAGGGATTAATAAACTACAAATTATTATTATTATTATATATTGGTAGACAGATGCTGGAATTGGAGCTGCCAGGCAGGGGGTCTAGAAGAAGACCAAAGAGAAGATTTATGGACGTATTGAGAGAGAATATGAAGGTAGCTGGAGTGAGAGAGGAGAATACAGAGAATAGGGTTAGATGGAGAAGGTTGATTCGCTGTGGCGACCCCTGAAGGGAAAAGCCGAAAGGAGAAGAAGAAGAGTGTTCAGAGTCGACTTTGTTACATTGTTCTTTTATCTGTCTGTCGGCCTGTCTGAGTCTCTCTCTCTCTCTCTCTCTCTCTCTCTTTCTCTTTTTCTCTCTCTCTTTCTCTCTCTCTCTCTCTCTCTCCAACCACCCAACACACACACACACACACACACACACACACACACACACACTAACACGAGCACGTACAACCGCACACACCTGTTTCTCTCTACGGGGTAAAGTGGCTGTTGGCTGTTCCAAGGGGGATTTAACCAGCTCTAATTAGTGCAATGCAGTAGTTTGTGTGTGTGTGCATGAGTGATGGGGATGATTGTGCATTAGCCAGCCAGCTAATCAATGGGAAAAACCACTGAGCCTTGGTCCCTGCTTATGTTACCATCAGCACTATTAATAGAGATAAAAAACCCCATCCACCCACCCAGCCAACACATGTTCATGCACATATACTAAATAACCATACACTAAAAGTTTGAGTCAATCTTTTTTAATTCATTCAGTCATTTTGTATAACTAGTCAAAATTGCAAAAACGCACTTTATGTCATTTATTTTCATAAATACGGTCAATTTAAGACTACACACCTTGAGACAAGTTTTCAGGGTGTACCCTGCCTCTTCTCCAACAGCAGTCAGATGGGCTCCAGCATCCATGACCATGAGTGCAGCATAAACAGTGTATGTAATAAATTAATTAATCAATTTACTACATCATAAATGAAATCGGTTACCTATGGCGGTAAAGGTCAGCAGAGGCTTCATCTTTTCCATTCAGTGGGAAATTGGTGTTTTGTCATCACAGTGTGAATCTGAACACACATCCTCAGCTCTGACTGCACAGCGTGTTTGTCAACACCTTGTTTATTTGACTGGCTAATATAAGATGATCATTCTAATTTCACCACCAGCAACAACAGAATGCTCCTGGTTCATCGAATACGTTTTCTCTGTTGTGAAAGTAAGGTAAGAGACAGTCAAACATGTATTTATTTTTTAAAGCCTATCAGTAACCACTTTCATTTCTCATTGCCAAACCCCTTGGCCAAGGCATGGTTACTAAGTCCCATCTTTTAACATGCACAGGCCGAATCCAAATAACTAACTACAATGTAACTCCTTCACTAAACTCTTTACACTGTCTCACCCTCACTTGTTTCTCCGCCTTTGTCTCCCTCTCCTCCTTATCTGTCTTTCCTAGTGGGAGTGAGACAGATTAACTTCAACATTGGTTTTACTTATCATCCTGGAGCCAGCACAACCCTGCAAGGGATAGAGTGGGAGCACTCTGCATCACCATCCAACACCAACCAAAGTATAGTCTCACTAATATCGAACAAAAAAAACACCTTACATATGTTATATGTAGACTCAATCATTCACAAACCTGAAAGACAAAAGAGCATTTCAAAAATTGTATTTGTGTAATTATGTTTCAGTTTGGGCACAGTCATTTTACTGTTTCGTCTTTCCTTAGCACGTACTCATGACCCGAGAAAAAACATACAACTTATCTTCGGATTTAAAATGATATTTTCAGGAATTACAACTGCTATGCTTTTCAATAGTGTAAAACAAAACACTTATCCAAGCTCAAATGTAATATCAAATCTATTTTTCTACATCATATATTTTGATGCAGGACTGAAAATGTTTGCTCAAAGAGAAACAAGCCCCTGTGCTTGTCAGTGTCTGCGAATTTGTCTGCAACTATCTTTGTGTGTCCCTCCATCCTCTGATACACAAACATTCACACACAAACAGTTAGAGCTTAATGAAGCAGAACTCAGCCTGGTCCCCATTAGCCTGATAATTAATAATTTCTCCCTACCTCCTGACATACTTATCATCTTGCAGATGAGGTTGTGTGTGTGTGTGTGTGTGTGTGTGTGTGTGTGTGTGTGTGTGTGTGTGGCTTGTCTTTTTGTGCCTGACAGTGTTTGTGCACTTCAGCTGATAAGTGATGTGGGTGGTAATGTATACATGTCTTTGTACATTAACTGTATGTTTGCATACCAGAGTTCGAACTGTTTTTATGGTGATACCATTTTCCAACATCACTATTAACATCACTGCCACTAACAGTGATGTGAGCATGTTGTTTAAGAATAATAATGCAATGTTGCAGCAAAAAAAAAGGGTGTAGACAAAGCTCATGAATTACATGAGCTGACCTTTTATGACTTCTTTCCCAAAGACATACATTAACACACTTGAAAAAACAAAAGCACCACTATTGCTAAAGGAAAAACACCAAAACTTTACAAGCAGTTACAGTATTTGAGTATTCCAAGAGTCAAAAAGACACAGATAGACAGGGGCAAATGCAAAAATTCCAAATATGTACTCATATGTAATTTACAGCAATCTGTTCTGTCCTCTTTCCTTATCCCGTTCTTTTCTTTGTCATGTGTTCTACTTTCTCCTGTGAAGTAGGTGTTGAAAACAACAACTGAAGGCAAGAGGAAGAGTCCAGCAGTGGAAAGACCAAAGCATTAAAGAGAAGGGGGGGAAAAGGTCAAACAGAAATACAACAGTTTGCTGAGAGAAAAATACTTCTAGCTGTCATTTGGCCAGTTTCATTCCTTCCCCTTTCTGCTCCCTCCTTCCGTCTTTCTTTCCCTCATGTTTCCATTTATTCCCTTTCCCGTACTCACTCCACTGCCATCACCTTCTTCACTTTCTTTTCTCTCTATCTCTGTGAATAGAACATCAAAAGCCTCTGAGTTAGATGGGGAGTGACAGTGTTTGCAATTGGTATGCAGGCAGACATGTCTACTCCAAAGTGTTAGTCTAAAGGCCTCAGCTAAGTGTTTGTCAAGACTTAAAGCCATTGTTCTCCTCTCCTCTTAGATCTGAGACCTCTCCTGTTTTCTCTCTATACATATCTTCCTCTCTCACTCCACTTTTGTACTTTGTTGGAGAATTTTGCTGCTGCGTGTGCATGCGTGTGTGCATGTGTGTGTGTGTGTGTATGTAGGCCAGGATGAGACATTGTGTATCACCGTATTATATTCTGTGTGATAGGTACCATGGTCATGACCGTGTGTGTTGGGATTACTGCTCAAGTGTTGTGATGGTAAACTATATCTGAAGTATATTTCAATATCCCATTGAAGAGCATGTTTTCCTTTCCCTGTTGCCTCTAAATAAAATAATTTAACCACATAGTACACTCACTCACTTGGGGTATGGTATTTTTGTTTTTCAAAACAGATATGTTCAAGGTCAGTAAGGCTCTGTGATTTCTGTTTTGTGTGGTCTACCATGAGTGCCCGCTATCCAGTCATCTTGATAGCCAGTGAGGCAGGCTGCCGCCCCAGCAGAGGGACCTTATATCTCCAAAACTACTGAGGCAAATTTTAAGTTGTGTCCCTCCAGTCAAAAATGGGCTTTTCTTCTTCCTGCAGTTGAAAGTTTGATCTTCACTGTGTGCCATAACTTGTGAATAGAGTTTGACACTGCAGGGCTGTATTCATCAGACTTAAGTTATTCATTTTCAATGTGTTCTTTGACATTCTAGTGTGAAGAAGTCGGACTCCGGGCATTATTTGTGACACATTCTGAAGCCGGTCAAGTCCCTGCATTTGTCGACATGTGCTTGCTTTTAAAATCTTAACCCTACAGGTCAGTGATCCTGAACCCTCTATTCCCTGGGCAGTACCGGTCTTTAGACTTGGTACAGGTCCCCAAAGATAATCATTCTCAGTGAAAATTTGAGTTTTTTTCATTAGACCTTCTGGATCTTATTTTGAAAAACTACTGTAGCTACATTAGCCTTACTACTTGACTTAATATTGTAATTGCCTAATATAAAGTGAAATCGTATTCACATTAAATACTGCCAACTGACAATTTTTTATTATTTGAACCTCCTCGCCTCTAACCGGTCCATGGAATCATTTTCATGCACAAAACTGGTCCTTGGTAGAAAAAAAGGTGGGGACACAAACACTAAATGGACCAAATAGCACAGTTGGGGAAACATTGCGCCCAGATTCGGATGATCTGAAGGTTTGGGTTTTTCAAAATCAAGGTAAGGCAAATTCCTTCTGCAATTTGAAGATGCAATCCAAACTGGCTAAAACACACCCAGGGTTAGGGTGTATTGGGAACTTCTGGCAAAGAAGAGAGCGAGAGAGAGAGACTCAATTCACCGTTGGCAGAACTTCTATCACGTGAGAGGGCCACGTTCCATGCTCCAGAGGCAGCTGGCATGTACAGGCCTGCAAAGTGGAATACAGCTTTGACGTGGAAGGAGTTAGGTCAGGCCATGGAGAATGAATACCTGGTAGCTCTCAAATACCTGAGGCTGAAGTTGCAAATTATATTAAAAAGCTCCGTGATGGCAAGGCCCCGAGGGCAGATTAGATCACAAGTTCCTCAAGGCTCTGGATATTGTGGAGCTGCCTTGGCTGACTTGCCTCTGCAACATCCCATGGATGTCGGGGACAGTGCCTCTGGATCGACAGACCAGGGCGGTGTTCCCCCACTCGGAAAAGGGGGATTGAAGGGTGTGTTCCAACTACAGGGGGATCACACTCCCCCTGTAGTCGTTGTTAGGAGGGTCTGTCAGATACATGAACCTCAGATTCAAGAGCAGCAGTGTGGTTTTTATCTTAGTCATGGACAGTGGACCAGCTGTGCACCCTAAACAGGGTGGAGGATGCATGGGAGTTTGCCCAACCAGTCTACATGTAACCTGTAGACTTTGGAATTGGGCTTTTTCCCTCCAGGAGTACTGGAGCCCTGATAGGGGCCATTCAGTCCCTGCATGACCAGTGTAAGAGCCTGCTTTGCAAGAGCTGGACAAACATAACCATAAGAAAACTGGCAAAACATAACTGAACCAGTCAGGGATGTAGCCCACACACCCTTCAAGAGGCAGGTACTTATGCAGTTGTATTCTGATAGCGCATTTACCCAACGAGAGAGGAACTATTTTGTGACACTGAGATCAATGTTCTTGTGCAGAAAGTGAAAGAAAGGCAAAAAGTGCATTTGGAGACAGGAGGACAATGTAATATCATTTGTGATGAAAGAAATTGAGCATTTCCTCCTCTCCTGGTATCGTTCACATCGGATCAAATGGTGACAGTGTACAGTATATTGTCAGCATAAAACTGTGTGAAAGGAAGGGAGTGAAAATATTATCGTGGTCTAAGATAAAGTTAAGCAATTTACGATGATCTCGGGGGTCTTTACATATTAACCCATTTTTTTCCTCCAATATCAATGCTACAGTTATCTTTGGATTTCTAAAGTCAAACAAACCCAACAAGTTTGCGAGATCAGCACATTTGGGTATACTAGTCAAGAGGAGAGGTGTTAAATAATAATGAATTGTAAATAAACAAACAAAGAAATAAATAAAGGTGAAAAGATGAGCTGGCTTTGTTGGATTGCTCTGTTTCAATTCCACTTTCCAGCTTCCATCCTCCCCTTTAAAGGCTTCTTCTTCGTCAGTCCCCCCCTGACTCTTACCCTCACCTTCCTCCTTGCTTCAATCTATCCCCTCTTCCCTTGCGTACCCGCTTCTGTCTCCGACTATTAAACATGGATCAAGTGTGTGAGTGTGCGTAAACACCACATTCCTAACAGGGTTACACTCAAGGCCTGGAAACAATGAGCAGCTATTTCTTTGAAGTCAAACCCAATGTTCTATAGGGTGGAACTGTTAATCACTGATAACCCTGCAGCATCTCATCTCTCCCTCTCCCTCCACATGTCTCACTCCCACTTTCCCATTGTTGCCCTCCTTCTTCTGTCTCTTCACCTCATACCTCATCCCCCTTTATTTTTTTTTTTTATTGTGTGGCTGTCTATTCTCTTCCCTGTCTTTTATCCCTCTCTCTTTTCAGTGAATCATTTTTCACAGGAGAGTTAGCATCCTGTCATGGTGTTTGGCTGATCACCACAAGTACATGTGTGTTTGTGTTGTGCTTGCGTACTGTCACGGGTGTGGAAGTGAGGATTGCAGTGCCAATAAAGCAGATTTAAGTTGATTTTGGCCGAGAGGGCTGGTAATTCCTTTAAACCAACAAAGCCGTTCCATTAGCCCCCCACTGGTGTGTTGGAAAGGAGACCCTGTAATTCTCCCAAAACACAAGTGAAAATATGGCTGAACGTGAATGTTCACACAAATTTCAAAGTGTTTTCTGCTCCAAAACAATGGGCGTCAGCTTTCAACAATCACTTCAACACACAGAAAATACGGATTCTGAAATCCTCGGCCACTACAGACGCTTAAAATAAAAAGATGACCAATTATCAGTGGTGACTTATGGTTATCATAACTCTTATTTGATGAAAGGGACAAATGAAACTTCAACCTTTTAAAACTTTATGTTCCTCATTTTCACTCTCTCTACATCAGCTTCCTTCTGCCCCTAATGTTTAGCTCACTTGTCTCATATTCATGGCCATGTTCTGCTTGTATTTTTATGTCTGCCATCTTTATGCTATTTGCTCAATTTGTTTACTTTATTTTTTTTCGTTTTTTTTTTTTTAATTTCACCTTAACCCTCTCCAGGCAGATGTTGCAGATTTGCGACAGCTAAATACTACTTAGCTAATTACGCCACAACTTAATTTGAGCCTGAGAGGGTTAAAATATTACGCTTTTTTTGGGGGGTAATAGGCAATATTACTGATTTTTTCAATGGAATCCACATCTCACCTTCTACTGTAACATTCTTATAATGAAAAAAAAACTAAAAACAAACACATAATAGTAACATTACGTTTTAAAAATAAAGAGCGGAAACCAAAAAGCATATTTTAGGAAAGACCAAATATCAGTTTTAAAAGGCCACCTCATATGCCTGCCCATCTCAAGCAAAGCTGTTAGGCTGCCTTACAATTTATAGTAGAACTTTAAGTTACTCCAATGTTAAAATACAGCTTTTGGATTTTGTGAAATAACAACAGCCATGCGGATCTCTTCTTCGACTGAGCTGTACACACCTCCCTTCACTGTCAGCAAATTTTAGTATAATTTCGTGAATGAAAAAAAACATAAATAATGCCTTAGACATCTTTCGTGGTGCGGTTCTAACAACAGAACCACTCCAGCCCCTTCAGAAATTCAGAAAACTGGGAATCGTGCTTCCCATGTAGAAATGTCATTTAGTGCGTTTCGGTTTAATTTCAGCAGTGTGTGTATCAGTTTTAACTCTGTTCTGTAAAAACTCTTCAACACCCATTCCCAGTGAATTCCCTTGCTACAAGTCAATCAGCAAAAATGCAGACTTAGCACTGGTGAGCTGCCTGGGTTAAGACCAGTTCAAGTCTGCTCTGGCTGACTCCTAGACCAAAATACCACAATTGGCTAAAATACTCATGTTGTAAGGTTTGCCGTGTACATCTATATGTACTTCATGTTTGATGCAGCTTTGAAAATCAAGCCAGCATTTCATTTGACGCTCGTGCAGATGGACAGCAGTTGGAATAATGAGATACAAACGGTAAAGCAGACAGATTGAATAAAGCAGTGGCTGGGAGACAAGCAGACAGTAGATTTCAGCTCTATGGCCGACTGCTAGGGGATACACACTGAGACAAACATGCACCAACTGGGATATACAGAGATGCCACTGAACAGGATTACTTCTGTCTTGGGAGGACTGGTATCCCCTCATCAGCACACTCATGCACAAAATACACACAAATAATGGTTCACTGGGCAAGCTGATAAGAATGTGCGTGCATGTGAGTATGTGAGTGTGTGTAGATTGAGAAGTCTGCGATGGCAAGGATTAGGGACTCTTGACTCTCGGTCTCAGCGCAAAACTAACCAACACTTGCAACATGCTCAATACACAGATACATACACACACACAGAGCAAGGGAGAGAAAAATAAACCGGTTGTGTGTGTGTGTGAGTGAGTGAGTGAGTGAGTGAGTGAGTGAGTGAGTGAGTGAGTGAGTGAGTGAGTGAGTGAGTGAGTGAGTGAGTGAGTGAGAGTGAACATCAGGAGCAGGAGATGTTTACATTCCATCTTTGCAAGTACTACTTAAGTAGTAATTTCTGCAAAAAGAGACTTATTCTATAGAACTGCTAAAATATCCAGTTGAAGTAGCTGGAGTTCCCTGTAAATACAAAATGATAATGTAAAGTATGTGGTGTTATTGAGAAATTCAAACCTTCTTGGTGAGGCTCAGGGAACGGAAGTGAAAGGTGCAATGTAAATTCAGCCAGTCAGATCAATATTATTGACTACAAAATATTACAGTCATGTCAAGCCCTAAAAGCTTATTTTACTCACTTAACTGGAGACAATTGCACAATTGTGCTACGTTAAACTGGAGAATATTACATGGTATGGTTTAGTTGGAAATATAATGCACTTGAAAGTTTGATTATTTGTCCAACTTTCTTCACAGTCTCAAATTTGTTGACTATATTCAGAAGGAAAATAAAATTTTCATGCAAAACGTTTTTTTTTAAATGAGTATCCCCACAAAACATGAATATATAAATAATGAATAAATACAAAAAATAGAGACACATTTGTTTGTCTGAAGTACTATAAGGGGTATTAGTTTGGTGTGATTCACGTGCAGATGGAATTATAAACTGTGTCTCTATGCGTTTTGATGAAAATAACTCGGAAATTACACTATTGTATATATATATATATATATATAAATATTATAAAGATATATATGAAAATTGTGTGTATGTTCTGTGTCTTCTGTCTGTCACTTGTAAAGCATCTTTGAGTACCATGAAAAGCGCTATACAAATCCTATGTATTATTATTATTGTTATTATATATATATACTCCTCTACCTTTACTCTGATGAGGTGCTGTTGTCTGCGGCAAAAAAAAACTGTATTTAGGCAAATTTGAAGTATTTAAGAATTTCATTCATGGCGGGCAATGCTGAGCACATTGCAATTGAATTCTAGCTGATTCATAACAATCCACTCTGTGCTGAATGGCTGGAAAACCTGCTTTTCTACACATTCATTTGCACAGAATAAGTGATTCTATGAATTACAATTATAAAATTTGACTGGAGAAATGCGATGATGATCAATTGAGTGTTTCTGCTGCTCACTCAGGTGCTGAGACTGACTTTTTAACACAACAGGAGCAAAGAGAAACTCACAGCCCTTCGGATGGATCGAAGGCAATTTAATTTAATATTTTTTTCTTTTTATTGGTTTGTAATTTCTCCCATTCGGCCTTGATTAGCCTTGATTCAGCCTTGTCTGATTCAAATAAAATCATGACACTATTTCTTACAAAAAAGAAGCTGTTTTGTATGAAAACAACTTTGATGAACGAAAGCTAAATCAAGTTGATCAATGACCATGCTAAAATCAAGTGATGATTCCTCGAAGAGGCAAAGACACAGAGAAAGAGAGCAATTCAATGATGGGAAAAAGCAGAAATGGGAATAGCATGTCAGAATGAGAGAGAAAGGACAAGATAAATGTTAGAGAAAGGGAGAAGGAGCACTTAACCCCTGGTTAGTGAGGTCAGGTCCCTACTGGGGGAAGAAGGTCCCTGCATGCACATGCACACACACACACACACACACACACACACACACACACACACACACACACACACACACACACACACTCTCCCACACACAGAGAAATACAGGCAGGCATGGAGGCACACATACATATACAGAATGATTCTCATGCAGGCACTTTTCTGCTTCTCCAATTTTAAAACCCTCTTGGACTTACTGTCTCTGACACTCTCTCACTCATTCACAAACACACACACACGCACGCACGCAAGCACATACACACACACAAACACGCACACACACACACACACACACACATGGCAGGACGGAATCGCCAGTGAAAATAGCCACACTCTAGAGCTGCCTTCACATTTTCCAGTCATAAACATGCTGAACTGAGACTTCAAAACTGATGCCCATGAATCATTTGTGTGTGAACAGTAACATTGCTTAATCATACTGAACGGGAAATATATTTCCTGGAAATGTACAATAAACTTTTCCACACCAAGACTTTGGTGAAACATTTCATGTCTTATTTTTTTTCAATTACTTATTATTCATCCCTGCAAATTGACAAATTGTCCTGAGACAAAGAAGGAGTCGAACCAGCGAAAAGAGAAAGGGGCAGAAAAACTGACCCAGACGATAAGAAAAAAAAAAGCAACAGACAGAAACACAGAAAGCAGAAATAGGGAGCAAGTGAGAGCAACTTGGAAAAAGAGAGAGAGGCATCAATTATTTAGTGGAGGTAACGTGAAGCTTCCTTAGATCAAGCAAACTGCTGGCTCTTCCCCAGAGACAAGAGAGAATGAATTAGGGTGAATTTATTAGAGACTGTGTGTGTGTGTGTGTGTGTGTGTGTGTGTGTGTGTGTGTGTGTGTGTATGTGTGTGTGTGTGTGTGTGTGTGTGTGTGCATGCGTGCGCTCTGTGGCAGAAACCACATTGGGTGCCTAGACCATATTGACACACACACACTCACACACAAACAGATCCTGAGAATCCCAAGCCTGTTTCCAGGTTCATTAATAAAACAGCAGCTCTTTATATGTGCTCTTCCCCTTGCTGTCTTGCCTTTCATCCTCTGTTTGTTCACACACACAGCGGGATTTTACCGTGCGTGTGTGTTTGTGTGTGTATGTGTGTACATGCGTTTTTGTGTGTGTGTGTGTGACTGAGTGTTTGTGTGTGTCAACTCCGCCTGGGATTTGGGGATGGCCCTGCTGTTTGTTCATCAGTCAGACAATAGTCAGTCTCAACGTGATACATATAAAATTTGATCTCTCTTTCATCACGAGTAAAGGGAAACACCACTCACAGCAAGTTTTACCAAAATTTTGCAGGTAAATTCTCACTATGCTAACTGTCATCGTGAAACTTGATCATTATTCATAATTATTTTAGATTATGTGATCTCTGTACATTTAATGAGGTATATTTGATGCTTTACAGCATTTCTTTCTCTTAATATTTGGATTATTGATTAAGTGTCAAGTAATCAAATTGATTGGAAATTTAAGTATGTAGTTCTTCAAGAAAGTCATATGATTATTTTGCACTTAGATTTATTAATGAATACATTTTGCATAAAATGTGTCGTAAAGTGATTATATACCTTTAATTATTCAATCACTCATTGTCTATATCACAAATTCTGCACATAAGGTCATGGGGATACTGGAGCCGCTCCCATTTGGAGAAAGGTAGGGTCACTGACCAATCACCTACAAGGACACGCAGCCAATCACAGGCTGTCTCTGTTTTGCCTGCTTTATTTAACAAAACTGTTTTTGAAGCTTGGAAAAAAAATTATTAAATTACCTTTATAGTGCCAAATCAAATAAAATAATCTGTTGTTTTTTTTTTTTTTTTTTGTCAATTGAAAGTGCTCTAAATCCCTCCCCTCAAGATGCTCTCCGACAAACTGACACACTCTCTACATACGTCTCGCACAAACACACACACACACACACACACACACACACACAGGAACACACACAATGCAAACATTTTAAAAGCTTCAGAGAGCTCTTAAGACCAGAGAGAATTCTGATTTACTGAGTTGGAAAATACGAGCGCGAGAAACACTTCCCTGGGCTTTTCCCTCTTTCTTCCTCCATCACAACTTTACAGCTGCGTCATATCTCTTTCTTTCTGTTGCTCTGTTGAAATGTCTCACTCTGACAAACCTGCACTGAATACTCTGAATATTCGTATTGTCTATATTTATCAGTTTTATCCTATTTAATTTCACAAGTGTGGCTGTGCATTGATTTGCTTTAAAATGAGGCAGGAGATGCCCTTTCATTGGCTAAAATGGAGAGGAGCTGCAGAGTTCTGATTTCATCTAGTACTCATTGAACTTTTTTTTTTCCTCAAGTCTCTTTTGGAACTCTTTCCCAAGTGTTCCTCTCAATCCATTCTCTAAGCTTTGTTGCTGCATTGTTGCAAAATTCCATTCATCTCATCTACAAACATCCACCAACAAAATATCTTCCTGCATGTTTATTCCACCACTCCAACTATACACAATATATATGTATGCTGAGCTTTAGCTGAATGACAATTAAATCTGTATGTGATGTACGGTATAGACGCATTGTATTCAATTGTGTCTGTCTGTGTGAATTTAGTGATTGTCTGAAGTCTGTGAATGCATTTGGCTGACTCAGTGATTCTGCATCTTATCTGAAGGGCCGCGGCGCTTGTGTGCACGCGGTCATGATATCTGGAATAGGAATCTTAACAGTTTTCCATATTAGAGAAGAGGAAACGTCAGAATGCTAGTGTAAGAGATCCACTTCCTGTCCGATAAGCAAAAATCTCTCTCACTTCCTCCAAAACCTCAGACACACATGGACACACACACGCAGAAATCCTGACAAGCAAAATTTGATTTCTAGTTCTCGTGGTTCTCATTCTCTACGTTTTTGCATTCGCTCTCCATCAGTCTCTCCTTCTCTAATAAGCAGGGGTTTGCTGGTAAGGGCAGAGAGGGCGATGCAGATTAAAGAGGAGAGGAGACAAGCATTCACAAAAAGACAGCAAGGAAAAGAGTGGCAAGTGTATAAGTAAGAGAGAAACCACAAGAGTGCAAATCAGATTTTTTTTTCTGTCACTTGAACATCAACACCTGAATAACAACTGACAAGTACAGCAAGAGGAATCCCACTCAGCTGCGGTCTGTTAAATCACTGGCCCGGGAACTGAGAAATGGTCTTGAGGACGATGGCAGCATGACACAAAGGGAAAACACAAAATACAGGCTTAATTGACCACGTCAGCGCCTAAATAAAGCATCCATTGACAAATTCATCAACCACTTGTAACTAATAAAAGAGTTAACAAGTAATTGAGTTATCTTTGTTGGCTGGGATGTGATGGTAAGAGCTCCTGCCTCACAGCGAATGGGTTCCTGGTTCGATTGGAGCAGCACACAGGGGCTTTTCCGTGTCGACTTTGCTTGTTTTCCTGATGCCTGCATGAGCTCCGTCTAGGTTTTCTCCTCTTAAACGGTCCCAAAACATGCCGTTGGTTAACTGAAGGCTGTAGAACAGGAGTCTGACTGTATTATCGTCTTTATAACTGCCCCTGTTGTCTCTCCAGTGTTTCTATGTACTCCTCTTTTCTCATAAACATCACCGTCCTCTTTTTCTTGTCCCATTTTCCTCAAGACCATCAATCTTAGTCTCCCTTAACCCTTTGCTTTTCTTGTGCATTGCTCCCTTTCTAAAATCAGCTGTCCATTTTACCTTTCCATCTCCTTTCTCCCACCTACATTCTCTCTCTTTCCAGCTGACCTGCATTGACCCTAAGTGTTAATCATCACGGTAACTGTGTGAACTGCATTGTCTCCCTCGGGTCCGTGGACCACGTCTGCAGTCCACACAAATTGCTTCAACACGACACCCACTTGAAAATTCCTCCTCGTCTCTGGAGGAAAGACCAAGCCCTCCAGTTTAACGGTGTTAAACTGGCACAATTGACCACTAACACCCAGTATGTCTCCAGTAAAGCGAGCAAAATATGCTTTTAGGGCTTGACATGACTGCCATATTTTGGTGTTAATAAAATTGCTGAGCCAATGAATACTCTACTGAAAGTGTTCACTCGTACACTGGCTGCATTTACATTGCACCTTTAAGGCTTAACGGTACTCAAGACGCTTTACAATACTGTCACTCATTCACACGTTCACACTCACGTTCACACGCCATTGGTGCCAGAGGTGGGATGTAAGGTGTTGGCCTGTACATCAGGTGCAAGTCAAGGGTTAGCATCTTGCTCAAGGACACTTTGACCTTTGGAAAGGAAGAACATGGGTTGGACGACAAACCCCAGAGCCTCGTGACCATCCTCTCTCCCACCAGAAACAAGCAATTTATAAATCCCAATCTCACTATTTTTCTTAAAGATGCGATATAAGCCTAAATATTAAGTCAGCCTTCACTATTATACAAAGCATAAAGTCTCTCCTATTGACAAACACCTCTACGGTTGTGTAATTTAGTGGAAAGCACTGTTAACTATGAAATGTTTGAGCATTGGAATTGTATGTGTGTGCATGCGTGTGACAGGATGGAGAAAGAGGTGCGTGTATTTGCCGATGGGTCTCAGTAGGCCCATCTGTTGTAACCCAAACCAAATCAGACACACACAGATACAAACCGGACCTCACTATGGCCACTGTTTCCAAACACATTTTCCAAACCCATTTGCACTGATACAAGCAGTTAAGTAAGTAGAGATTGAAATTCTTAATGACAGACAGACAGACAGACAGACAGACAGATATACATACATACATATCAATGTTCCTTACAGCAAGTGAGGGACATCTTGCCTGAGTTAAGTTTTCAGTAAAAAAAAAAACAAAAAAACAGGAAGCAAAGTAAAAATACAATGGAGCCAAAGGGCCACACACTCAAGAGAAAATAACACAGTCTCTGTCCATGGTGCTGAGAGTGCTGAGACTCAGGCATGAACTGATCAAGCAGAAGCAGGAGCAGCATTCAGACAAAAACTAGACTGTCTATTTAAACAGCTTGACAGCAAACATTGTAAACACACACTGTACAAAAACATTTACATTTGCAAGATTTTTACATGACTTTTGGTTTACTATTGCTGCAAATGTAAGAAAAATTAACAAAAAACAGACATTGAATATTCACATTAATGATGTTATTGTCACCAAAGTGCAGACAGAATGTGGCTGTAGCTCCACATAAAAACTAATAAGATTATGCTTTTCACTTCCATACAGCCATGCTTCTGGGAATTATGATAGGAAAATCTGAATGGAGTTTTATGTAAATCCATACTTCTGTTTTGAGTTTAGATCATTAGAAATTATGATACACCTATTTTTGGCAACATTCTAGATACTAGCAGTTGTGGGTTATTATATATTCTTCATGTTTTTGAGCCTGGTGTAATTTTTTCACCATGATGTTACTTTGCCTTGTCAAATTTAACCTCAGTCTAAGCTTAGTCAATTTAAACACACTTGCCACATTTAGTCCACTGCAGAGAACAGCAGTGATTGCATCTGTTAGTTTCAGTCCTTCTTTTATTCATCATAATGTTTTAATTCCACCACTGTTAGGGTTGTAATGGACATGATTTCTAGGGATATAACAAGAAATTGGTTATTTCCTGTGTAATAAAACGGAAAAAATAAGCTGCAGTGCGCTGGACTACAGGATATGCTAAAAAAAAAAAGAGAGAAATTTGGGGTTTATTGCCGAAGGGCACAGGAAACACTAAAGTCCTTACAAATACAATAAGCCAAGTCTACAAGAATGGGAACTGTATTCCAAGCTCCAAGAGAAACCACTTTTTAAAGCAATAAAACCAAGTGTTGTGATAAGACATGACTTAATGGACCAGACATTCACATTGCCCTCAGTTTATGCAGTTGGTTTGATTCATTGAGGATGTGCAATGTAACAGTGTGATGCTCTGTGTTTGACTCTCACATACAGCTTTTGGTCAGTGTATGGCCAGTGGTGGAAAAACTGGAATAAAATAAAACAGCTTGATAATATCATCATATCGTGACAAATACCTGATATTTTTAACATCAACTCAGTTTCTTTCAATGTAGTGTCAATAATGAATCCTACTTTGTGTGAAATCCAAACAAATGCCTAGGACTAAATCTGAAGAATATGGGGAGTCGGGTTTCAAAATAGAAATAAAGCCACATTCCGTGTTTGTGTCCTACATCCAATGATGGGGGAAAGGTATGAATATGGATGAGGCAAAGTGCTACATACAGGTGACATGTTCAACTTACGCAAAATGCTGCAAACAACTGCACTTTTCAAATCTGATTTTTCATCAAGAGCAACACAGGAAGCGGGAGAGAACAATCTCCAGGGAATGCTTTTGCGTTTCACACTGGAGGAAAAACCAACACACTAATGATGCGCGTGCACTCACACACACCAGCATACACAGAGTTGTGCAAAGCCATGACAGTGCATGTGCAACCCCAAATGCTTCCACCTCAAAGTGTATTTAGGGTGTATGCCATGGCATTTTTAGCCTACTTTCCCACTCATTTAAACAGACTGAATTCAATAAAACAGAATTTTAATCCTGTCTCCTACTATCTTGGATATTTCAATTCCATTTTGAGATGTTAACAAGCAGCTCCTCGAGTAAAACATCAGAAAAATAAAGAGCTCATCTAGTCATAACACAGTGGAGTTTGCATGGTTAGAAATACTCCAAATTACATAGACATGAAAAATGATGACAGGTGTTATTCATAACAAACATGTGTTGATAAGCATAATGAGACATTTCAATTTAGACTCTTGGATAACATGTCAAAAATCTGAGGACAATATCAAAAGAGCAGAAAAAAGTATACAAAACATTCATTTCTTGCCTATAAACATATTTTTGACACTGTCAATAGTGTGCTGGTGCCAATGTCAGCTGATGTTGGGGTACAGTGGACCAATCAATCAAAGGGTCACATATATACACATCAACACATCATTTACACCCACAAACAAAGAGTCTTCTATTAACCAACTGAGTGAATCTAAACTGCGGGGTTAAACAAGAGAATCCAGAAAAATCCATAATGTTCATTGTTCTCCTTGTGCCCCCATATTGAACGTGGAACACCCTTTCTTGCAATGAAGAGGAGTGCTTGCCACTGCAGCACATTGTACTACCCACCAAAAAAAAGAAAGATTTTTCATAAGGCATAGCAGTAAACAGATTAATGTGTAATATCTCGAATAATAGTAGCAAAATATGTAAACATTTCAAGTGCATGATTCCGTACAAATTGATGGTGTAATATCATCAACATAGAATAAGACACCAGTCAATTAGCACATTACATTGCAAGGAAGTTCATTTCTTCCCTCAACAATTTAGGCACGATGAACTTCTATGAAGAGAATATAATTCATCCCATTTTCAGTCATGTCAGGATAAATTAAACAAAAAGACAGATTTATTATACATTGTTAATGCAGCTGTACCAGTTTAAGCAGAAAGTCTTTTCTTATGTTCTTAAACTCACGTTAAACGTGTTAAAGCATGTATCTTCATGCTTAAATCAGGGGCCAATCTTTCCTAACACGTTGCTAAAAATGCATTTACAAACCAAAAGAAAATTTTGTTTGGGAGAAAAAAAAAGAAAGCAGAAAACAGGAGAGGACTGAAGACTCAATAAGGAAATGGTGTTATGAGAGGTTGCTGAAGGGAAGAACAACATAACAGGGGGTGGTACAGAAGGGATTTAGGGAAACGGATATAGAGGAAGGGGCAAAGCGAGACGAGAAAGGTGAGCGGGGTCAGACAGTGGGAGGAAGCTAATGTTTTTATTTCCTGGTGAGATGGGACCTTGCATTTACCCCTGAGGTCAGTGGTCATGGACAGGGTCACTGTGGGTGCTGTGAGGGAGATATCTCAATCCAGAAGAAGAGAAAGCATATCTATATCACACATATAAGGGGAGGGAACAAGAAGAAGGGACAGAGTCATGGGAGACAGAGAGGAAAAGAAGGAAGGCAGGGACCAAGTGTCAGAGGTAGGGGGGGTGGAGGTGGAAAGGCTCCGCGAGGTTGTGGAGGTAAGAGTACTCCAGGGAGAGAAGAGGGAACAAACATAAACACACACACATTCTGTACACATAAAATTATTTATTGAAAGAAAATGATTGAATGATGGTAAAAGTCTGCTGAAACATTTCTACATTGTACATTTACAGTACATATGCATTTGTTCCTGCTCACAGTACTGAATCGGTTTGTGTCCTCTCCAGAGACCTGTATTTGCCGCCAACAGATAAATAGGACGTATGACTTTTTCTCTAGAGTATCGTTAGCAGTGATCCCCTAGTACAGCTTGACTTGCTGCCTTCTATTGATGAAGATTATATGTCAAATACAATAGGATAAACTTGCAGTCTCTAGGGTTTTCTCTCTCTTTACTTCTGACATGAAATTGCATTGTGAGCAACCACTTGAAATAGCTTTCATTTGCTGTGATACAGCAAAGACAAAATATTCATCTCTATGGTTCATCAATGGGACAGTTTTGGATGTATTTAATCACTAATTCATGTAAATAGAGTATATATATCACAAAACTACAATCAAATTTTGTTGTTTTTTTCCCACTGAAAACTTAACTTGGGTAATTTTATGGAGGTGCACATTGATTGAATATCAATATCATATTTTTTTATTTATTTTTCTTTTTTGGGGGGGAAGGTGACAAGCTAGTACCCAAATGATGCTGTGGCAACAACTGGCTCGTCCTTCAGCTCATCAGAGAAGAGGACAACATGACACAACCACCATTCAGATATCAAGCATATGGAGGGACAAATCAGAGTAACCCAAATGCTTTGTGATGAGTCTCTAGAAAACCAGATAGGCTGCTTCTCCCAAGTACTGGTGGACATCTACACACATCTTAGCAAAAGATTTTAACACTTGTGTTCATGTTTTATCGGAATTGTCCTGTCTTTGTTGTCCAATCTATTCCAGCAATATCATCTTTGATTTATTTGTCATTTTTATTTTTCATTATAAATGTATAGACGAACAGACAGACAGAATATGTATTTGACTTGTATTTGGCACAGGCCTGCATGACCTAGCCCCATAAATAACACGGTTAGCCCTCAGTTCACTTTTAACCCTGTACTGCTGTCCAGCGTTGGTTATTTTTGTCTAACCTCTGGATGACTGTGACATAACAGGTTGAATACAGTTACTCCTCGTTTAACAACGGTGATCTGTTCCAAGAACCACGTCATTGAGAGAATTCGTCATTGAGCGAAGGATTCCCTTTATGTCGACTCAAATCGTCATATATAAGGAGCATTCCGTATCGCCTTACGGTAGGCTAGCCTACCGTAGACTAAAAGTTAACCTACTGTCAGGGAAATGTTACAAGTTAGCCTGGCCTAATGATAACAACAGTGTTGGTGTTATTGCTATAGATCTTTTATTATACCATTATCTTCAAATTCAAACCAGTATGTCTTTTCCTTTCTTATACCTGTACTGTACTCATGTTCCCTCAAGAATGTTATTGACTGATACCAAAACATAAATAATCAGATTTTTCAGTTTAGACACACAACCAAGTTTAGGTGTTTTTTGTTTGGTTTTTTTTCTTGTATCTTATAACTTTTTTTTAAATTTTCATCTTACATTCTATTGTACATATACAAACTAAAAAATAGGCTTCAGAAAAGGAAACGCAACCTTAATCTTTGTTTATTTGGCATATGAAATTCTTGAAATGACAAAAACTAAAGGTAAATGATTTACAAATGTATGAAATTCGTAAAATTAGCAGGTACAAAAAAGAAATACAAAATTTACATACGACAAGTCAATACCGTACCATATGTTAATTGCTCAGTTGGGAAAACCTTCAAAAATACCATCTTTATCTTCTTTATTGGAATCAAAAATTTGGGTACACTTACACTCTCGACTGGTTAAGTATGGGAAATGCATTTAATAACCAACTACCCCAGCAGAAAACATTTAATAGAACTTGTATTATTAAAAAGCTCAATTTAGGTACAATTAAAACACAGTGTCTTTCTAGGGGAACCTTATATATGCTTATAATGCATATTAACTGACATATTGCCAAGTATGCATGCTTTATATTATATACACACGCCGGTGTTGCTCCTGTCGATTTCTAAAGGCTATTAATCTCTTTAATGAGTTATTATTTGGTCAGTCGGTCGTCTTTGTTAAAGGCTGACACTGCCGCAAGACCCACATATCTATTTACTTCTGAGGTGATTCTTGCTCCTGGCCTTAGTACTCGACTTCTGTATGACAGAATGTGATTCACTGAGCTATAAATATGAATGGCCTTTCTGCTTGGCCAGCTATGTGGATTAGCAACTCTTCCAGCTTTTCCACTGGGCTCGAAACATTTCTGCATGCACTCGCCCAAACACACAATCTCTACTTTTGCATTGAGATGCTCTGGTGGAGGGATGTTGAGAGTAAGACTGGTAACATACAGCTGAGAGTGACCTGTCTGGGGTATATCAAAAACCGTGATATACATTTTAGTTCAGCCCAGTTTCTTTTACCTTTCAGTCTCTTGTCTACCTGTATATTGTTTTCTCAGGACTCAAAGAGAATCATAGCCAAGAGGCAGACTTTGCCAAGGAGTTTACAGGCAAATGTACATTGTTTGTCAAAAATGGTCCATGGCTTGTGGATATACATTCGAGAAGATGGATGGGAGAGTTATGTGTTATATATAGTTTTTAGGACAAAAAACAGTTAAGCTTTGAGTAAGTACGACAAATAATATTATACTGTACATCAGTCTTTCCTAGGTAGGCATATAGATTTAAGAGAGTTTCTGTGTTGTTTGTGTTCAAAGACGATACTTTGTGTCGCAAATGAAGAATCTTGGCGGTCATGAAAACATTATGCGACATGACAACAGCCCCCCGACGATAATGCAGCAGTCTGGTTTTTGTTAAGTGTTAAACCAATGAAAAACAATGGCTTCATTCACATTCAGGTAAATAGAAGATAGCAAAACAGCACCACCTTTTGGAAGGGGCGGGAAAAATGAACAAATAGCCCGATAGATAGCAAATGGACAAAACTGAAAAAATTGAATATTTACCTTAAAAAACAAGACTGATTCTGTATGATATTTTATCTAATCGTTGTAAAAACACATACAACAATAAAATTGGGCTTCCTAGTCAAATAAAATTCATTTTTTTTCAATTTCCAACCAGCTATTACCATATTGCTCTTGAATTTTTAAAACACTAAACTAACAACCTTGTTGTTTAATTATTTGTAGTAGAATTACAGGGAACATCCAGTTATAGGTTGTCTGGCACAAACAAAACAAAAAAACATTTTGAAAAGGCAGTATTATCACTGTTGCTGTTAATCGTAGTGTCTACTGCCGTCACAAAATTCAAAATCATTCTGCACCCATTCAAAGAAATTACATCCAGTATGCCATCTACCCTCTGCCTCCACAAATAAAGCATTAATAAATTAGGATCATTTGCTTGAGGGGCACAAACAGATTTCCTGGTTCAACAGTTAGAAGATGCGGGTAACAGTTGCAACTGTTGGAAAAACTGTAAAGGATGCACTGCAGGCAGGTATCTGTACTGCAGGCAGGTATCTGCCCCTACCTGCAGGCAGGTTGGGGTGTTTGTTAGATCAACCAAGCGCAAGACTGCAGTTTCCATCCAAATAATTTTCTGAACAATTCTTTCAAACCTGGGAATAAATTCCAAAACCAATTGCTAACGTAATTGTTTTCACAACACTTTCAATCCTTTTGAGTTAGTTTCCTTTGAATAATTTCAAAGCAAAAAACTTCCCGCAGCTCACTGTGTTGTCTTTTCACCCAGGTTCAACAGAATAAGTCCTGTGTCTAACAGTGGGATGCTAACAGGGTTTGCACTGATATCAACTCCAAGTTGTCATGGCATGATATTAACGGAAAGTGTGCCATCATCACTTGATGTGGTCATATAATGTATTCTTGGAGATTGGGTCAGTTCTATTCATGTGGTTTATGTTCCACATTATCGAATTCACATTCCAGACTTTGACTTCAATGTCTTCAAGCATACACTAATCACATGTATTTTATGACACTGTTATTATTAACACTGGTACTTTTGTGATGACATGTCATTGGGTGGGTGTGATAAAGTTTCAATGAAATTACTAAGTCTGGAACACGATACTCTTATGTGGAAAGAAGTCAGGAGCGTCAGGAGGGTCAGCAGCGCGATGACTTGGATTAAAAAAAAAAAAATAGACACACAGAAACACACACAGAACTTTAGGTAACCAAGGAACATTCTAAAGGGAGTCTGATTGAATTAAGACGGTCATGACGTGTCTTCTTATCACTGGATTGAGAGTACCAATATATTTGTATTCACTGGTGTTATTAATAGCACTCATGAGGCAACTAGACACCTTGGAATGGATTGACAAACAGATCCTTGGGCTTTTAATAGAAGGCGATGGAAAAACTATGATCAACACACAGAAAAAGAATGAGAGAGGAAAATCCCGACACCAACACTTAGATTCAAGAACACGATGGAGCTTGGAATGGGGAAGAGGTTAATTCCATTACATTTCTGTATGGCAATATATGACAATGAGTCAAAAAATTGATCAATAAATGAGACAGCCACTAAACTTTATACAATATGAACTATCAAAATATAAGAAATATATTTATGACATCCATGTTCATTTCTTTTTGACCTTGAATGTTTGTGGAAAATATTAGCTTACATAAAAGTTGCACTAGTTCTTACAGCATGGAGGAGCCCGCTAATTTCATGATATGAAGTGTTCCTATGTATCTTTTCTTATCTTTATCCTGTTTTCATAAAATGGCAGTCATTCTCAAAGATTAGTGTGGATGAAAATTAGAGTTCATCCAAGGCAAAATCTTCAATGATGACTTCTTCTGGAGGATAGTTAATATATAATAATAATTTATAAATTATAATGCAATAATATTTAGGGTTCTCGTTTGCATTGTCGTTTTACACTACATGCTTTACATTTGTCAAATATCAGTCAAAAATGTTTTTAATATACAATAGAGTTTACGGAAAAATTAAATCAATTTCACGTTTACAGCAACATGTGATTACGTCTTGGTCACAGTATGCAGAGAAACCTGCATATTGGCAACTTCATCTCTGGACTAATATCATTGCAATACTAATATTATTGCCCTTGCTGCCATGAGTGGGATAAACGTCTTTATCCCACTCATGTTTTATTGATTGATTATTCCTTGTCTTGTGGATAGACCTGTCATATTTTGCACAAATCTTGATGTGGTTTGTTTTGATCTGTTGATCATATTGATAAAATCTAAGTCATCAAGCTGTTCAGACGCAGCAAAAATGTCCCTGAATATGGATGAGAAACTGTGTCTCTTCTGCCACAGTGGCACGACATACAGAGGTGAAAACACACTGAATTTTGTTGAAGGATCAACTCCTGGAGGATGTTCTTGTATTTGGCTAAAAAGGTTAGCTTTTAGAATTAGGATTCAGTTGAGGATCTCGAGATATTCGACTTCTGCCCACCAAAGGAAAAGCAACGTTGTTCTAGTCAACTTATGCAGACAACTATCAGCAGGGATGAGTTCTAAGTAAAGAATGAAATAATGAAGAAATAATGCCTTGTCAATACCAATAAAACACATATCCACAGATATCTACAATACCTTAGCTGGTGAGGTTGACCAACAGAAAACTGTTGATTTTACCCTTCAGTCATTGGACAGATTCAATTTGGGTTGAAGAGTATGGATTGTAGATCATTTCATTTATTGAACCGGTAACCAAATATATCCAGCAGGTTATAATTAAAACACAGTCAACACAGTCTCATCTTCAACAAAACAAAAAAAATCATATAAAATAAAATAAAATAAAATAAAATAAAATAAAATAAAATAAAATAAAATAAAATAAAATAAATCAAATAAAATAACCACATCAAAGAAATCAAGATTAATTCACCCATTGTCAACATAAAGCCATTTTAGAGCTGGCAGACAGTTTTGTGTTTTACTTACAAATAGCATATATATCATATGGCTGTATCATTCGCATGCAAAAAATGATTGGAAAACTCATTCCCAGCTTGGTCGTCCAAACCAATGTGAGACAGAATGTAAAAACATCAAGAGTTACAATACATTTCCAAGATTCACCGTGATAAAAGTTGCGTGGGAATCTTTACATTAAATAATGACTTAAGGAAGTATCTATTTGCAATATTCCTATGAAAAATACCAGGCAATGTCTTATCTATCTTTAGTAATTCCATGAATACAGCGCTAAGGGGCAAAACATGCTGTCCTCCTGCTAATGAAGCTTTCAGCCCTGCGCCACAACCACACAATGACAGCTGGCAGGGGAGGGGCAGGAACTACATGCCATGAAATAAGAGGGGGTAAAAATTGATTAGCAATTTTCATTTGCGCTAAGCTAAACAAAAGAAGACTGCTGCCCTACTCTGCATTTCATCATGGGGTGAGAGGGAGAGGGTGGGCAGTGTTGGCGATGTAGTCGTGGAATGGAAAGTGATCTTTCATTGCTCAAGGCATCTATTGTTTAGTTAGAGAGGATGTGGGTGGGGGGGCGAGGGGTAGGCAAAGGGAGAAAAGGGGTTTGGGGATGGGCAGAGAGGGGGACTGTGGAATACAGCGAAGAGAGTGCACGCATGAGATATGCTACGGTTATCGGAAAATTAATGGATGGAAAGAAAAGGTGATGATGGAAAGAAAGGGGCCACAAGTATAGGTGATGAGTGATAAGGCATTAAAAAAAAAAGGTTACGTATATTTGCTTTATGTTTAGTTAATAATAAAACAATATTTACAATTCCAAAATCTTAAATAATGTATCTTCGTATTTTCATTCATGGTCCTGCAGTGTAACTGAGGTTGATGTGCAATTGGGAGATGGAAAGAGGGCTAAAACTAAATGGGCTGGAGGAAGTCTCAAAGGGTAGAGAGAGAAAGCATTGGGACAGACGCGGGAGAGCAGTGTCCAGCAGTTCATGATGGTGAATGGCCCAATTCTGAAAATTAAAGCTGGACGGGGACAGAGTCACAGCACTAAAAACAAAAGCACTGTGGCAGAGTATCACTAGAACTTTTAGGGTATTAAAGCCATTCAGTACAAAGGCTCTGACAATAGAGAAATTTGCCAACACAGAGAAAAAAAAATGCACTATGTGTGCAGTACTGTGGCCAAACCACGCTGCTGTAGTTTTCTTGAGGGTTTTTTTGGCATGACCAAGATGCATGATGGTTTATTAAGAATGGCACTAGTCCACTTTTATGTGTCAATTTATTTTTGGGCATTTTTTTGGTTTTTAGCTTGAAGATTTAGCCAATCTCGAGAAGCTGGCTTTTCACTATTTACACTCCTGCATTTTACCTAAAGTCAAAGGAACTTACTGTAAAACTTACTATATAGCTTTATTCCAGCAAACAAATTACGCTAACCTTTCAAGTATTAGCGAAGGACATTTAAAATTAACAAGTTAATTCACATTCAAACACAGGAGTTTGATAACAACTGGAAACAGGAGAACAAAAATCACTTTCTTATTTTCTTTCTTGTACTGGCCAGTTTTCTGGTCTGGGCTGACGCTCCCTCACAATGCTGCATTATAGAGTGGATCCCAGCTTGCAAGTTCTCCGTCATCACAGGATGACAAACCTTAGAGCGTAACTAAGACCATCAGCACAGATTCTGTTTCTTTGCGTCACAGCGACACACTATAGCTGTGTGTCGATGCCCAGAGTAACATCAGAATAGACGGGTAGGTCCATCATCATCATCATCATCTTTTGAGAAGGTAGAATGGTATCACAACACAGGATGGAGCATCACTAGATCGTTGGGGATAAAATTGTTTCCTTCACAAATTATATCTTTAAACACATGTGCTCAATCACAAAGACCTCATTATATATGCAAAGTAAGAGCAAAATAGCAGCTGTTAACTGAGGATGAGGAGGGGAAAAATCAACAACTTTTACCCAAAAGAGTGTACACAACCCTAAATTTAATTTTCTGCAAGATTAAGCACAATAATGACTAGCTTTATAAAAACCCATAACTAATGGCTTCCAATGAGCCAATCTATAGGCATTGATCTGCACAGTATCTCACAGACTTGCTGCGTGAAGCCCGTAAATGAAGGAGGGTAGGGGAGGAAGGATAAAGACAAGATGAAAAAAATTAGAAAAAAGGAGGAGAGAAGGGCAATAGGTGATGAGAGACAGGTGCACTGTGAAAATGTGGAGGGCAAGGATGAGATGAAACTAAAATGATGGCACTATAGTGAAAAAATAGTGGAAGAACAGACCGTTGATGAAAACAACAATCGATAGTTTGAAGAGCAGGAGATACTTCAGTTAAATATTTTTACAATTTGTACAAAGATGTTTAGATGTTAGATGTTTATAAAGTTGAACGGAGCAATATTCTAAGAGTTGTGTTCACTGAGCTTCAACTAAACTCAAACACTGACACCAACATTCTCTCTACCGGGGATGTAGGTGTATCACATTGGCAATTTGGCAAGCATGCTGGATGCACACAGCAATTGACCAGGAGGGCACAGGTGAGAAAAAAAGATTGGATTGCTTGCCATTAACACAATTCTAACGACTAATGCGTCCCACCAGCCTTAATGAAAGTAGACTTTTCAGTCTGATTATAGCGCCTTATTAACAGATTTAGTTTGAGAAATACCAGGGAATCGTCACATTCATTTTAGCTCATTTAGTGCATTTCCCTGCCTAATTGGGTAGCACACAGTGCCCAAGGCTTTAAATTGGATTGGTACTTAATATCACATGTAAACATTGAGAAGATACACCAGGATATACAAACAATCTATAAGATGCAGCTGTTGATGCCAACTGATTTAACCTTAATCTAATTTTCTCCCCATACAGCTGCACCTTGACCACAAACGTTTTTCTGCAAACACAAACAACTAATCGCCTGTTAAGACAAAAAAAGAGGACATAAAATAAGTCTAAAAGTTCAGAATGTATAATATACGTCGGGATAATATCTTGTTCTTCTTAATCATTGTCCATCCATCTTCTGCCGCCTATCCTGCACTCAGGGTCGCGGGGGATGCTGGAGCCTATCCCAGCTGTCACCCTGGACTGGTCGCCCGTCAATCGCAGGGCCACATAGACAGACAGAAAACATTCACTCCCTCACTAATCCGGGGCAATTTTCCCAATTTTTTCCAATTTACCTCCTGCATGGTTTTGGAATGCGGGAGGACCCCGGAGAACCCGGAGGAAACTCATGCAGACACGGGGAGAACATGCAAACTCCACACAGAAAGGTCCCCTCTTCGGAATCGAAACAGGGTCCTGCTGAAGCACTAATCATTGCGCCACCGTGTCACCCTCTTAATCATTGTATTTTTATAATTTATCTTAATGTGTCATATTCATGAACGTGGATTAGGATGCATATAAAATTATCCAAGTAGGTGTGCACATCCCTATTAAGCTGATACAATACAAGCAAAACAAATCAAATACTGCTCAAATCATTATGTGGCTGCCCTTAAAGATTACAATAATTAATTTTCCATGAAGTGACTGTAGCAGCTGAATCTATTTACCCACAAAAAGCAAAAGGTCCACCAATATGAGATGAATAATAATAATTCAAAAATAACAATACAATTAATAATAATTATTTTTGTTATAATATGTAAAGGCAATTAGTAAACTAGCGGTATTCTACACAGCTAATCCTACACTTGACAGCTTTTTAGAGGCTCGCTGACTAAGAACTAAAGGTGGTGGCATGTGAGGAGGAGGAGGATGGATTGAAATGAAACAATCCTCCTCTGAAAACGCACAGAAGCTTAAAACCAGAGAGGGCTTCTTGCGTTAATCCCCATGGATTAAGCTTCTAAATACTCCTATTCAAGCCAATTAATTCATGCATATATCGGTCTCCAGCTCTTTTCATGTCATTTATGATGATGGAGGGCGACTTCCTGGGAAATCAGGAGGAGGTTGGATATGTATCTACATTAATGCACACAGGGCTCTCTTTTCGTGAACATGGGGCTTTGCACATCCTGATGCGGAAGACGCACACACAAACACACATATGCACACGCACACCACAATGCTGAGGTATACATTTAGATTTTAATGAGGAAATTATGGTAGGAGGGTGAGGATTGAAAGGGGCCTCCAAAAGTTGACTGACGTATTCTGACAGCTGAATGCTAATCATGAGATCAACCTCTGGCTAAATCTACAGGATCTCACTAGGGCTTCTGGCTGGGAGAAGCATAAAAAGGATTAGCAGTAAATACAGAAGGCTTAGGGAGAACAGAGAGACACGAATGGACAGACTCAACAACTTGAAACACAAGGTTGAGAAGCAATGGAGACATGAATGGCAAATTTTGTCTTGAGAAGAAGCACAAAAAGTTATATTGAACATGAAGAAAATAGAAGAAAAAGATAAAGCAGATGTGAAGCAGAGTAACATAAGAGTAGAGGCTAACAGGGGACAAGGCCAGTGTTGCAGTTTTAAATTGGTACAAAATGAGATTGAAACTTTGTTAATTCAGTTATTAGCCATAACTGTTTTCCTTGTCAGAAATCACTGTCAAAAGCATAACATTATGGACAACAGTATCTTTTTAGTTGAGGATGTGAACTATGTTCAAGTCTGGTCAGATTGGTCCTAACCAGGTGTAGCATGGTACAAACATCTGGTTGAGTTGGAAGAAAACACTGTCCCCTCTGTTATTAAACCCGTCTTTTCATGGCAGCAGGAAGGAAGGAAAAAAAAAAAAAAAAATCAAACGTGACGCTGATGCTCATGTTGCTACAGTGTCAGTGGGAAAAGTATGGCCCTTGACTAATAACAAGGAATGAGAATGTTTTGGCAATTCAAATACTAAAGCTAACATGAGATAGGATAGGAAGAGCAGCAAAACTGAGAAAATACACAAGAGTTTATGCAGTCAATTCTGCAGGCCGTTTGCTGTACAAATTGCTGTCACAGTGATCCACAATGACATCATCAGAGATGGAAGCTGTCTTCCGAATACAGCATTCCAAGTATCAAGTTTTGAATTGTGTGTGTGTGTGTGTGTGTGTGTGTGTGTGTGTGTGTGTGTGTGTGTGTGTGTGTGTGTGTGTGTGTGTGTGTGTGAGTAGCTTCCAGCAACTACTGCAAAGGGTATAAATTGGAACTCGCATCGCCCACAGAGGTTTTTAGAAAAAGCACAAGCTCACATCGGGGCCTCGTCAATGGTCACCTTATACCCCTAGACGATATCTAAGCTTCATGGGTAATAGTATACAGTAATCTGATTACCAAAGGGGGAACCGCAGACTGGCTTAGAAAAGGTTACGATTTACTAAAATGTAGAAATTATAAGATCTACAGACAAAGATCGATAAAGAGGTTCTGATAACAGCAGAAATTGCTGATTTTGGGAATCACTGAATTAGTCAGCTAATGCAGCCTCAGGGAAGCACGGCCCAGTGTCTCCCTGAGCAAACATCGGAGGGCACAAGCCACTGTCACCCTGAGCCGGTCCCAAGCCCGGATAAACGGAGAGGGTTGCGTCAGGAAGGGCATCCTGCAGAAAACTTTTGCCAAAATCAAACATGCAAATCAAACCTAATAATATCATACTGGATAGGTCGAGGCCCAGGATAACAAGGACCGCCATTGGTGGGTACCAATGACCTACAGGGTAACAGTGGTAATTGGGCTACTGGGGGTAGAAGAAGGAGAGGAGGAAAGTGTGTACGGAAGCAGAGAGAGAAGAGGAAAGATGAGAGTCTGTGACTGAGAGTAGGGACTTTGAATATCGGGACCAGAGAGTTGGTCAACAGGTCAACAATATGCCGAGAAGGAAGGTGAATATACTGTGTTTCAAGGAGACCAGGTGGGAAGGCAATAAGGCTAGGAGCTTAGGAGCAGGCTTTAAATTGTTACTGACCGGAAGAGAAATGGAGTGGGAGTAATATTGAAGGAGGAGTTTTTTTCTGGAGTTGAAAAGAATATCAGATAGACTTATGAGTCTGAATCTGGATATTGAAGGTGTGATGCTCAATGTTGATAGTGGGTATGCCCTGCAGGTGGGATGTGAGTTAGAAGAGAAGGAGAAGTTCTGGAATGAGTTCGATGAAGTGATGCAGAATATTCCCAGAGATGAGAGAGTGGTAATTGGCGCAGACTTCAATGGGCATGTTGGTGCAGACAAAGAAGTTGGAGGATTTCAGATACTTGAGGTCAACAGTCCAGAGCAGCAGAAAGTGTGGAAGAGACGGGTTCAAGCAGGTTGGGATAGGTGGAGAAAAGTATCAGCAGTACTATGCGATAGAAGACTATCAGCCAGAATGAAAGGAAAGGTGTACAAGACAGTGGTGAGACCAACGATGCTGTATGGACTAGAAACAGTTACAGTGACAAAGAGACAGAATGCAGAGCTAGAGGTCGCAGAGATGAAGATGCTATGGCTCTCATTGAGAGTGACCAGGATGGATAGGATCAGGAATGAGACTACCAGAGGAACAGCACATGTCAGATGTTTTGGAGAGAAGGTGAGAGAAGCCAGACTGAGATGGTTCGGTTATGTAGAGGAGGGATAGTGAATATATTGGTAGACGGACGCTGGAATTGGAGCTGCCAGGCAGGAGGTCTAGAAGAAGACCAAAGAGAAGATTTATGGACGTAGTGAGAGAGAGTATGAAGATAGTTGATGTGAGAGAGGAGGATACAGAGAATAGGGTTAGATGGAGAAGGTTGATTCGCTGTGGCAACCCCTGATGGGAAAAGCCAAAAGGTAAAGGAGAAGAAGAAGATAACTGTGAATTAGACAGCTAGGACTGGAACCTGCCCTTAAACAGCTGAAGTATCTTAAAGGAAACCCTTTACTAAACCATTAAAACATCAAATTGAGCCATTAGTTTGATAAAGTACCTTAGATCACTTTTCAAACTTTTTGAAATATTTACAGGTCAGTGTCTAAATGCTAAAATGTGTCCAGTTTACTGTTTGAGGATGAAAGAAAAAATCAGACATGTATCGTCGTAAAACTGACTAAGGAAATGAGGCTTTAAATGAAGACCCCACTGAATAGACAGACTTGATTGAGGATTTTTCAAGGGCTGTCACATGGTGCAGCTGTGGGTGAGAATTGGGGGAATGGCTAACTTATAAAAAAATATAAATGAATTAAATGTTCTAATTTTAACCACAATTAATGTAAAAAGAAAGTAATGCACCTGAAATAAATACATTTATCTGATAAAGGAGCTTCGAAATCAAGAGAAAAATTGTCATATAGATGAATTAAAAAATTAACAAATAATGGGAAATAAAACATCAGAAACTGTTACAAAGGAGTTGGGGACCTTATAGGTATATCCTCCAATATTATCGCAAATTCCAGAGTCATCAAAACAGATACTAAAAGCTGGTCATTACTTGATCTCACGGGTAAATTCATCTTTGACCAATGTTACATATTTTGAGATGTTAGCAGTACACTAGGGGACCAACTCCACTTGTCAAAGAACCTCAGCTCCTTGATCATGAGCTCAGCTGCAGTGTTCCAAATAGCAAACAGGCACGCCTTCTGATAAATGAGGAACTAGAGCACCCGGAGGAAACCAGTGCAAATACATAGAGAGCAGACGATTTCCATAAAGACTCCCATATAGCTCGTAGTTAAAACCCTCATCTGGAACAGAGATAATTAAATTATATAAGGTGATTTTTTTTTTTTTTTTTAAGATCAAGCAGTTATCTGTCATTCTGTGACATCTGCCAAGGTTATGAACACAACACTTTTTTAAACATATCTAATGCCCCACCTATGACCTGATATTCTCCTGACTTGGTGGCTTCAGTAGGCGTAGGGCTTGGATATTGTGATGAAATACTTGCAATAGAGCTATCCTAAAACTTGTATCCAAGGGCGGTATCCGAGATAGGATACTGTATGTGAAGTGGGTGGAAAGGGAAAAGCCTGCTTTTTTTTCTGGGTCCTCCTCATATTATGGGTAGCTCAATGGCTCATAGTTAGTACTTCCGCCTTGTAGCAAGAAGGTTCCAGGGTTTGACTCTAACAGAGGGCCTTTCTGTTTGCATGTTCTCCTTGTCCTCGGTGAGTTTCCTCCTGGTTGTCTGGTTTCCACCCACAGTCCAAAAACATAGACCAATGGTCCACAGCTATGCCAATGAGATGCAGCCACTTAAAGAATATACATAGTATCAAACATCGTTTCACTGAGTAGCCAGCCCGCAAATGCTATATCCATCCTGCATTTTGTGTTTCATAAAATGATTGAAAAGGACACAAGAAGATTTTGACAAGAATTTACCATGACCTGGATGACTGACAACCTCCACAGACAAAATGATTGCAAGACACGCTTGATTTTCCACAAACTTATACTCTTGAGTCCATAAACACATTCAGATGTCAAACATTATCGAAACAAGGCAGGGTTATTTGGCTCTGTGTCTCCTTCTGACTTAAGCCTACAATCCTGGTTTTCTTTTTAATTTACCCTGATACTCTCTAACTCTGATCTAACATTGTTATTTCTGATTGGCCGGCCCAGGCTTGTGCACTAACCACTGACACGCTTTAATTATTAAGCAGATGACCTCAATTGGTTTGCTGGAACAGCCTAAAAACTCATTGCACCACACATAAAGACACTGTGTGCACCGATACACAGCCACATGTGTTCGGGATGTGTTCTCTTACACTCACAATAACACTGCATACTACACACTTACATGCCCTCCCTGGGGACAGTTTCTAAAGTCTAAATATATACTGTAGACATCATCAAGTTTGCCTATTAACCCTCACTGTTCATTGATGCTAGGAGCACATTAGTCATTAGAATAATAATTCATTTTCATAAACTCACTACTTACTGTCAGCTACTGTAGTAGTATTTACATACATACATATAAACACACACACACACACACAAACATATATATATATAGTATACATTATATTAATGGTTCATTGCAATCAAACATTAAGCAAATACATTTACTTTATTTAAATATAGATATCAAGTGCCTTTATATGCGCAGATAATTAAAACAGACTGATGTTAGAATGGAATCCTCTGCATCAGTTTAGACTTTTGCTCTGTTGGAGTGTTTGGTCTAGTAACTTCGCATACTCTCATTTGACGACTAAATTCAGTGTACGATCTCTGTCACACTTGTCTTCCCGTAAATGATCAAACACAGCAGATGCTTCTGCACATGTGACAGTAACATTACCTCACAAGTCATGCAACACGGGGATTTTTAGATTAGCGTGTGATGGTACCCCACCTGGAGTATTAAATGTGTTTCCACTGGAGATGACATTTCTGCTCGCCTGCCAATATAGTGATATCAGCTGCTTGGCGCTTAATTATTTAATAAAATGGCACACATCTTCGGTAATGACACACATCTCCAAAACGCCTTGAGGAACATGAGCAACATGTTGACTCTCATTATATGTTGATAAGTGTGACCCAACTGGGCTCCACGGCATGCTGGGTGGCTCATGGCCTATGATTAGTTACAAATAGTTCAGTGGGTTACACCCCACTGGCTCTGATACCCAGAACCTAAGAAGAGTTCAGTAGCCAATTTTAGATTTTTCTCCCAGGTGGACTGAGTTTTCCTTTTGTTTATATAAAAAAAAAAGAAAAGAAAAGAAAAAAAAAACTTGCAGCCTGCAGAGATTGATCCTCATCTAAAAATTAACCATATAACTATCAATAATTTTGTCCCAGTTCTCATGTCAATGATGTAAACTTCATTCTTACTAATGCCACACGCTCCATCTAAACAAATAATTAAGTGCAAAAGTAAACAAGATATATATGTATGAAAACATTGACTCGTGTACATACACAAGCTGAGGCTGTCAAACAGAGCTCTCACCATGGATCTTCATGCATGGCAAGTGTGTGTCTATAAAGATTGGCGCTGTGTTTTGTTGGTCCATACGGCGTTTTGTATGTGCCATAATCCCCTGTCAGCAACACTTAGGCAAGCAGACAATAGCAGGACGATCAGCAGCCAAAACGGCATCACTGTGAGCTTGGCAGGTCAGTATACAAGCAGCAGGTTACGCACATGCACGCACGCACACGCACAGAGAGAGAGAGAGAGAGAGAGAGAGAGAGAGAGAGAGAGAGAGAGAGAGAGAGAGAGAGAGAGAGAAACAGCGAGAGAGCTGGAAAGAGGGAGAGTGAGAGGGAAAGAAGACAGAAAGAAAAAGATAGACAAAGGGTGTAAGAGAGAGAGGCTGAGAAAACACGCATGTCCCGTTGAGATGCGCGTTACTCACTCCATTTCCCGTCTCTCTTCAAAGAGTTGCGGTGCAGTTCTCAAGGACACGGCTGCCTGACATGTCCTCTCTTTCTCTCCTCTTACTCTCATTTGCTTCTCAGTTGCAGAACACCGCCACAACAGATGCAAGTATGTGGCTGCCTTACTCCTCTCCTTTTCTCTCGGTTTACATCTGAGGGGCAGAGCTCGGTCTCTAATAGCACGAAGCAGGGCTTCTCTCTTTCTCCAGTGGCTCGTAGTACAAGAAGGAGGAAGTGAGAGCCCGAGGAAGGGAGGGAGAAAAAAGAAACCGCTGGACGAACTGACCAAACTGCCACTCTACAACACCAGCATTCAGCAGACAGTCAGTCAGTCAGAGCCCGGAGAATAACTGCAGGGCAGCAGCCAGGAAAGCTGTAAGCATCACTTGAGTTTCAGTGATGGCTAAAGGCAACAAAGAGAAGAGAGAAGAGGAGCAGAGGAAAAAATAGAAAGGGAAAGTCTAAGTATTCCCCAAAGCCATGCTGTCTTTACAGAAAAATGGTCCCTGCAGGCCTGATCCAGAAAGACACAACACAAACAAACCCAGAGAGCAGAAACAAACATCTATTTATGGCGGAGGGGGGTCCAGTTTTTGAAACATTTGCTTGCAGCTTTTTGACAATGTTACCGATTCAGCAGTTTAAAAGTAACAACGCTGCCCGATAGTGAGAGGGAGACAAGAAAGGAGGAGAGGAGGGAGAGAGAGGAGAGGACTGAACATTCACTTCAAAGATTTGTATAGTGTTCATAGCTTTTAATTAACATATTGGTCAAATGTCAAATATCAACTATTATAATTGTAACAATTATAACGAATCCCACAAATAGATCAATGTACGTGACTTTGCAGCACCTCATCAACCACCCCATTTCAGTTATACAAAATACTATATATTGTTTTGCTATATGATTAATAAATGAATAAATAAATAACCCCAATGGCACAGACTAACATGGTGTCTAGTTTAACTACAGCAGTTCAACATCAATAACACTAACACGTATAATATACCTTAATTACACTTCAAATAGCTCTCAATGACCTGATTCGCAAACTGCATGGCAGCTATGCAGCCAAATGTGTGCATGTGTGTGTGTGTGCGTGCGTGTGTGAATGGGTGATTGCTATTGTACTCTCACCAGGTTTCACATGAGGTGTCTACATTTGGCACAGTTAGATTTTTATAGGAAGCAATTATCTGTGGTGTCAGTTTTGTAGGTATTATCAAATATACTAATATCACTATCCAGCTTAACCAGAACTACATAATAATAGCGATACTAAAGAAACCTTTGCCCTCAGGGCTTGTTCAGAGGATCTATCCAACACACAGCACCAAGCAACAACAATGAGTCCTGGCCCTGATGACGAGAGGAGAAACAAGACAGGTATAGGGCTTATTGATGGCATTATTATTTTATTACAGCATTTGGACCTTGGTTACATGTCCCTGTTTATTAAGAATTAAGAACAACAACTGGTGATCTTATGCTTATTTGTCTTGGTGCAGTGTATCTGCACAGCGGACCAAATACTAGATCCACGACAGGAAATTCAGAAGATCGAGGAAGAAATGTGGGTCGTCTTAGCAAGTAATAAGATCTCATCTAACTAAATAAATAAATAAAAACTTTTGCAACTGTCATATATGGACTTGCAAGTTGCCAGATCTGACGGATGAGGGGATGCGAGACAGAGAGAAACTGGCAAAGGCGCAATTTGATTGAATAGTTTAGTGTTGTCTGAATTATGATTTGATACCTATTTACGCATCCACTACTGAGCAAATCCAGTGCTGTACTCACATTGGGTTTGGGAAGCAGAACAGCTTCCAGTTTGTTTATCAATACATCGGCATAGGAACTGCATCTGTCTTAAATTTGGCATCAATTAATCACCAATGTTACTTCTATTCCGATGGTGTTTGTTACATCGGAATGATCCATCAGTGATCTCAAATCTCCCTCCAGGCCCATCAGTATGAGTGCTCATTGCCCAGCCCACTGTTATTTCTTCAAATAATATTGCAGTGACGGTTATGATTCAGTACCGTCACGCGCTCATTAGAAGTATATGGAATATATTGAGGGATAGGAAAGATGGAGAACTTGACAAACAACTAAAATACCTTCTGTAACATTGAATGCTAGGAACCTCACCTTCTAAAATAAGAAAGTTTTAGAATTGACCTCAAAATCATGAAAGTAAAGGAATCAATCTCTTAATCTATATTACTTTTCATGTGAAACACAGTGCAATGTAATCTATATCATACTATGAAAAGGTTTATGAACCATTTTCATTGTTTACAGTTTCTCAGATTCCTTGAAAGATGGCAGCACAACTTTATTAATAGTCCCAAGGTCAAATATAAACATGGAGAATCACAATTTTAAGCAAAAATAGAGAAACCCTTAAAAAATGAGGTCTGCATTTGAACAAATCCAGATAGTCATTTCTAATACACAGTCAAAGTTCCGTTCTGCTGCTTTATCTGTCCTTTTCTATCTTTTTTCTTTCCATTTTCTAATACATTTTTAGATTGCATTGTGATAGTGTTCACATCATGACCTGATGCTTTTTATGTTTTTGCAAATCAACATGAATCCCCTTACAAACTTAAAAGGTACGTTCCAAATATACATTCCTGCATTTCCCAGACAGAATCGGAGTAAAGCCACAGTACTAATGCATTGATAAGAAGCAGCAATTGATTTGCTGTGGAAATGCATCACATCAGCATTGGCTTATCAGTCATGGGATCAATCGGGGTAGTTTTAGTTACAGAGAAATCATCATGCAGAGGATTTCTCAGAAGTTGTTATAATACCAGACATGCACACAAAAGAGCAGCGTTACCGGGGAGGAAGCTGTACATTAGACCAAAAATACATATTTTTACTATGGAAATAGATTAATATTGATAATTTTAAGTAATTTGAGGTAACAATCTTGGGGCCATTGCCAGAAAATTGAAAGTGGTATATACATTATGAAATGTCATATTGGAAAAATAAGAATAAACAAAAAACTAATTATCAGTCAAGATCATATAAGATGCGCGATTGGATTCCATGATTATAATGTATGTAATACATATCAATCGTATTACACAACCAATGTCACGGCACCAGAGAACTTTGTGGTTGGAGCAGCAAGAATGTCAAGGTCCAGTTTGTTGGTGGGAATCGGGGGGCAGCTGGACAGTAAGCCACCTGACAAAGAAGCATCATAAAGAGGAGAGGACAAAGATGAGCAGCTGCAGGGGGAAATACAGGGGCAAAGAAAGACGAGGACAGTGAGAGAAGAGGATAAAAGCAGGGACACAGAGGAAGAGAAGGGAAAGAGGGTGGAGGGCAAGGACAGGGGTGTAGGGTGTAACTCACTCCTGTCCCCATCACAAGCACCCAGTCCTAATTTACCCAGAACAATCAATCAGATGAGGAGGCAGACACTGATAGAGGACTACCATGCAACAGGATCCATGCGCACACACACACGCACACGCACACGCACACACACACACACACACACACACACACACACACACACACACACACACAAACACACACACACACACACAAAGGGTGAGAGAGAGCGAGAGAGAGACAGAGAACTTGCACGCAACAGGATCTAGTCACACACACATACTTTTATGCTGACGCGAGGAAAAAAGTTTGCAGCTCATATCTGTAGCGTCTGCACTGACTTCTACCAACTAGGCTGTATTGTGTACCAATGTCACCGCAGCTTAGGAGGGTCACGGTGGGAGGTCAAGGCTCATGAGACCAAGCAGGCACAGAGGGAAGTGAGCGGGATGGTGCAAAAAAACAGAGGACAAAAGCAGCAAAGTACAAGAGGATAACGTGGTGGCGCCCCTCGAATGCTTTCTTGGAAAGATGATTGAATGCACACGTAGACAGACAGAAGGAAAAAGGAAAAAAAAAATAGCAACACGGTCCTGCAAAACCAAAATGCAAGCCTGAGTCGTGTATAAAGGCGTTGTACGACAATCACACCAAAAAAGGAAGAAGCGAAGAGTTCAGGCATTTGATAAATGTCTATTTGGATTAAATATCATCAAACAGTCAGGGTGAAAAAGACTACAGACATGGACTAGTGTTGGGCATAAATCTTAGGGAAAAGACATGGGTTAGTTATTTATAAGAAAATATCAAAACATGGCCTAAGCCTGTCAATAAAACTACCAAAGAAACAGCAAGAAACTAACTATCAAAAGTAACTTTATTTAGATGGTTTGAAAATTCAATATATTTTAGTTATAAATCAGTTAGAAATAAGTAACAAATAGCTCAAAAAACTTGAGTCAGCAAGAAATTATTGAAAAAAAAAGGTTTCAGTATTGAGATATGATTAAGCGTTAATAAAAAGAGAGAAGTATCACTAAATTACCCACATCATGGCCAACGTTGTAAAATTTGCTTTTCTCCAAATCTCCCAGCCACACACGCGCACACACACACACACACACTCACACACACTCACACACTCACTCAGGTGATACTTTACCAGCGTTTCAAATACGTTTCAAACACCTGGAATATAAACTCACCCAAAGTCCCGGTCGTTGCGTCAATTGTCGTTTGAACACACACACACACACACACACACACACACACACACACACACACACACACACACACACACACACACACACACACACACACACACACACACACACACACACACACACACACACACACACACACACACACACACACACACACACACGCTGCAGCAGATAATACTTGCATTCCTGAAGAGCTTCGTCTCACATAATCCATTGAAGCCAACTGAATTATTATTAAATCCCATTTAGTAGTTACAATTTATGCATTTGAGCTTCCTGTTTTGGCCCTTAAATACATAATAATAAGTTGAGACCATATTGGTCCATGTTAAAGTCATTTTTTAACATGTCTTTTTTCTGATACAATCAAATCTGTCACAAAGAATAGTGGGGGAAAACACACATTGTGTATCCCTTGGAATGCCCCAAACAGTGAATGCTCTGCACTATATTATCTTTACTTCTTGGTTCGGAACCCCACAGTGACTTGGAGAACACATTTGTACAGCAACTGTAGCCATGAATCTCAAATCAATTATATCTCGTTGGCTGAATTTATGACTAATTTATTTGACTTAAGCCTAATTGGAGCAATGCTTTATTTATCCAGTAAATCATCAAGTGCCCCTCTTTTTGTCTGTGTGTGTCTGTGTCTGTGTGTGTGTGTGTGTGTATGGTGAAAACAGACAGGAAAAGAGACAGAGCAAGAGGGAGAGCAAGGGAGCGAAGATCTACACTATTTAAAGGATGACACATTTAATTTAGACCTTGCAAAGGGTATTAAAATACATTGCTGTTATTAATGAAGATGGAGCATAATCAGGGTAGGCTACATCATAAAACACAGACAATATCCATTGGACTTCACATCAATTTTTAGGTGTGTAATAACAGCTAGATTTAGCATGGAACGTGTTTATCGGCCGGAATCACCGTATTCGGTTTGACCAACTATGACTGAATCTTTGAATGTTTAATTTTGAAATTTTTTTCGCTCTTGAAAAAAATAAAAAAATCATGTTAATTTAAATGCACACAAATGCTAAATCTGAGCGCTACATGATTCTTGCAGCAAAGGTATTACATTCAAAGTCAATTTTACCTCAGCAATGTACGTCATTGAGGGTTGTAAATTGACTGAACAGGAAAACAGGCTGTGGTCTTAGTCATCCCTTAATTTTGTTACAGGTTTGCCAATCTGATGCCATTAAATGTATAGCCTGCATAGCACTTCTATCGATCAACAAATGACAACAGCGTCAATGTGTCACAATGTGCACTTGAGGTCAGGGACTTATTGCCTAATTCCAGCTCTTTCTTTCCCTTCTCCCTCTTTCTCTCTCATTCATTCCCCATTTCTATCTTTCCTTCCAACTGCCGCCCCCTCCCTCTTTCTAAATAGATATTGAAGTTTTCTATTTAAGGTAGATGCTGTTTAACTTCCTTGAGGTGGGAAGTGAAAGGCAGGCAGAGGGCCATCCATCTCACAATCCACCTGCTGACATCTTTAAATGCTATCGACACCCGCCGCCAGCATTAACATGCAAAACTGCACCAGCCGTTTGATTTGATTAGCTCATTGCACACAGGGTTTTCCTTTGCCCTGTTGGTGGCTGCAATTATTGGAGTGGATGCAGAAACTGCAAATTTCCTATCTTATCAGAGAAAAGCCTTTCCAGGACAGCACTGTGATCACAATTGTACAGCAGTTAATTTCCCTCCCCTATGTAGGAATTCCAAACAAACCAAAAACGACATCTAATTGGCTGCGTGAACGCGGACAAAACATGCTGAAAATGGAAAGATCCTTCAAACGCCAGGGAGCACATCTGACAAAGTGCCCACAGCTGGTTGGAGGGTGACCTCTCTGAGGCAGCGAGAAACAATGTGAGCTGAAAATAGAAGAGAGAAGTCCGCGATATCATCAGAAGTCAGCACAAAAACTGAAGTCATATAGATATTTAGATTTCGCATGTGGGTGACTGACTAGCACAAGTGGTTGCCCGGATCCCAATGCTTCCCCCGTCTGTCACAAACTCCCTTAAGAAAGAAAGAAATTGAAACAGCTGAAGTTCTGTTTTAAGACTCCAGGGACTCTGCATCTGAACTGATTTTATTTGAGAGTCGAAACATCTCTGGGTAGTTACCAGAGTTATGTTTACCCTTGACAAATAAAATACCCTGCATTGAACACATAGCCTGACCAAATGTCCCGTCTAAAACAAAGCTCATTTTCTTGACAATATAAAGTGCTGGATATAATGCACTTAATGAAATGTTAAAAATCTCTCTGACTGGAAAAAGAAATTTACACAAGACCTTAATTCCAGTTTCAAAGAATTTCCAGGAATGCAGTTTCCCACTGCACTGTACTTCTATCAGCCTCCTGACAGGTACTATTTGTCATCCCTAAAACAACAATAAAGTATCTTTTAAATGTTCAGTATGGTGATAATCGGGGAAGTAGTATAGGGCTCGTCGTTCAACAAAGCAATGATACCCATTCTTATTACCTACTCCAAAACGATTGAGGTTTATGGTTGTTATTTTGCTGTTATGCAATTTCGAATGCATGGATACACTGTTTTTTTTGTTTCCGTCTGTTTTTTTTTTTTTTTTCCAACACTGCTAAGAAATGTTTACTCAATGTTAACAGGCTCCATTGTGTGGCATAATTCTGAATAAGCGTAAAGGTGTTACAATGTGTTCAAACATCCCAGGGTTTTTGTTTATTGAAGCCAGAGTGAAAGCAAGTGTGTTTCTTCTCTCCGGCAGATGAAAATAATCTACTCACTAGGCTGACTTTAAAAGACGAAAATAAAACATTGATTGAATTCTCAGGTACTATTGCATGAACTTTGCCGAAGGCATTTGCAATTTAACGGTCACATGTGTCCCTGTCCTCAGCAGTGGAAACATACACATACACATACACAGACAATACAAGTTACCATAATAAAAAATGTACAGTGAAATTCTTTCACTGAGCATTTTATAAAAACTGAGAATAACCTTTTGAAAAATGTATTGATATAAATTCCTTTTTATTTTTCTTGCATCATATCAACACACACAGTTAACTTTACCGGAAGACACTATGCACTGTAGGTTAGAGAGCAGAGCACTGTATCTTTGCTGCCACCTAATGCAGATATCACACATTCTCCCGCTCTCCGAGCACCAGAAGCCTTCAGTCTTTGTCTCTATCTCAGCCTTGGGCTTTTTAATCTTGCTGTGTGGGTTTCGAACACTCACAAGTCCCATGCTCTTCAGCACTGCGGCAGCCTTTCAGCAGCCTTGTATCTTGTTTTCAACGGCTGGCAATATGCAAGAGATCCGGGATATGCTAATTTAATCATATTTGTTCAATCCTCCCCTTCCTTGTTTCCCTTTCGCACCTATCATTCTAATCACTTCATCTGAATTCTTTGAGCGAGTAGAAAGAGAGAAGCCTGGAAACACACGCGCGCATTCACATCTCAACATCAACCATGTCTTTCAATGATGTGCCTGTCCAAGCAGCTTGCACCCCCCCAACAAAACATGTGCATACCATTCACTCACAGACATCCACTGTTCTAGAATGCTTTTCATTTTAGGTAATGGTTCACTTTAATTATTATGAAAATTAAATCAAATGTAATCAGCGGATTAATGCATCCGATGAGATAATTCAGCTCCATGGTAATGAGAGCGGGCTGGATAGTCTATAAATCTCCACCAAAACGCTCAAGATGAAGCAGGCAGAAGGTGTCCAGCTCCGCAAGTAGGAAGCCAGTGGGGATGTAAACTATATCCCTCTTGTCTTATCTCTGCATTAATGTATTGATTAATGGAGTGATTGATTCATTTATTCATTGATTGATGGCACACTTGAATCATGGCAGTCCCATTTGCAAAATCACAACACACATATAACTTAAGTTTATTTGTTAATGGATGAAAGTATCTCTAAATTATAAATATTGAAAACAAAGTCAATGTATCATACACCACCTGCTAATATGTAGTTGTTATGTTTTTCGATTTTATTCATTTCAATTACGATATCTCACCCGTGTGGGGGAATATTAACAAATTTAAACTCTACCACGATTGAGCTTGATTTACTTTTATTAAATATTAGACTGAGGTTGGAAAGATGGTTGTCACGGTGAATGTGTCAAGAATTTGAATATGAATATGAATTAAGCAACGGGAGCACTTGAGTAGGTTAAGCACTGAACATGGACATTAAAAAAGATCAAATCAGATTGAAAATGAAATATAATCAGTATTAATATTTATGGCAACTTGTTGAAGATGTTAATCAACATGTGCTGTCACTTTAAGAACACTTAAATGTGAATTTAGGGTGGGAGAAGAAAGTAAGGCCAGAAAATGATTGAATGAAAACATTGATAATATTAATTAGGCATTTTGGGGAAAAAATAAATGAATACAAAAGCATGCCAGTTTGAAGACAATATGATCTGCTACGAGTTCAGTGTGGAAAAAAGGAAGGAAATTTTAATGAGAGCTTTATCCAATCTGTGTGTTTTAACCTCAGACTTCCTCATCAGTTCCATCTGCTCTATGTTCCTTCCCTATTCCTTTTTTACTCCATCTCTTGGCTTTTCATTTCTTCCTTTGCTCCTCTCCTCCTTCTCTCCCTCCCTTAATCACAGAGTGTGAGGGAATTGATAACCTTCTATTACCATATGTTGCTCCATGATTAATGTTCTCAGGTCTGTCTCATTGTTTCTCATTCATAGCTCATGTCATGGTCCATAAACTAATATCTAAAAGAGATCTGGGAGATGATCCCCACTCTGAAAAGAGGGCAGGAGAAAATGACTCTCAGAAGGAAAGATAGAGATACTAAACCTTAAGTCTTGCAAAGGACAGCTGGCTGTTTACAGAACTATAGGAAAGTCAAAAATGAAACAAGGGAAATTAAGAGGCCTTCATGCTTTGGCACTGACTGAAATACTTTTTTCCATTTTGTCTGGCTGAGCAGGTGTCAGCGTTATGCCAAATGGAGTTATTAAAGGCATAAATCTGACGCATGAGCTGATTTGTTGCACCCATCATGGCATATTTATTAGGTAGCTTCATTCTGTTGTGAATCTACTGATAACAAGTGACCAGCATCGTGATATGTGGATGGGTGCTTCCTTCCAGAAGCACTGCCATATCTGAGGTATGGTGCTACATTTACATAATTAACCTTGTTCTTCAACCAAAGGATGCCCTCGGAGATGAAGTCATGTATACGTGTGAGGAGGAAATGAAGAACCCAGCATTTCGGCTGAGCCTTAAAAATCCACAATGGGCATGGTTCCTTTGAGATGTGTGATGCGTCAATCTTGCGTTGCTTTACAGTCAGGTTCAGCTGAGGCTAAAAACCCTTGATTATGGCAAGGAAAGATAATGAGCTTGGATCACATAAACACTCATGCAAGAAATAAAAACAATTCAGTTTGTCTTCTCTCATTGCAAAAGTACAGCGTTTGCATGACTCACCCACAGACCCAACCTGGCCACCAAAAAGGCATCTTCAAAAAAAAAAAAGATTGATTTTGATTTTCTCATTTCCTGCAGTTATAACTGCTATAGGTACGAGAGGAGGTATGTGACAGTATCTGTCATTTAAAAGTCTATATAGGTTGTTTTCAGCGCTTGCATTTACGACCAATCCAGTCATTTTCTTGGGAGGACATTCTCATTTTAGCTTAGTAAACCCTGGCAAGCAAGGATAGGTTTCCAGATGGCCCACACTTAAACAAATGAGTACACCTACCACAGAAACAAGCAGCATAATCACGCACACGCATGCACGAACACACACACACACTGCAAGAACAACAATAAAATGGATCTTGACCCAAATTTAGCACCAAAAATAGGATAGTCCTTGGTGACCCACAAACTACATTAAAAGTTGTGTGTACTGATCTTTAGATTAACTGAAACCTGTTTCTTTTCCTGGACTGGACATTTGTCTAACCACAGAGATAGCTGACATAACACAAAAGCATGGAAATTCAATCTTTTTGGCTCTTTCTGTATATTATCGAATGATTATCTAGTTCAATTAAGAATGTTCAAATATCTTATTGCACTTACAAACATGAGTTCTCATTCACATGTTTGTGGATGCATGAATCCATTGGACATAAGGATCGGTGAAATATTTATGACACTTCCAGTTGGAGCAAATTTTTTGATCTACTGTTGGGAAAAATGGAATATACTTAAAGTGTCAACTGAATTTGGAGCAATAAAAAAAGAGGTCAAAGTACCATAGAAAACAGAAAACAGACCCTGACAGATGTTTTTGTTTTGTTTTTTAAGTTGTTTTTTTTCCTACATTCCCATCCAGTTGTTAGGAAGATACCATCTTCGTTAATCTACCAAACACTAACGTGTTAATATTTGTTACAGAATCAGGTTAAATCTCGGGAGCTAAGGTACCTACTTTCTACCAGTTTAAGGCACACCTTCTTTTTGCAATGTAACATGCTGTATAATCAGCAAGTATGACAAATGCATATAAGTAAAAACAAGCAAAGTTAAATCTAACCCTCTCTTTTAAATCCTCATTAATTCAATTAATAATCCTCATTAACTACTGTCACCTTCTGATATTGAGGCCAGACCCAGAAATTGGGTTTTTCCAGGCACAGATGTCGCCCCTTTATGTAGCACTCGGCATGACTGAGGTCAGCAGTTACATTAGTAACTTTTTCCCTGTTTAATGTGATGTTCTATGTATTTATTTCTTGATGGCTTAACCTTTGCGTTATTTCATTCGTTCTCGATAATAACTGATTCCATTCAATTGTTGGAATCAATAAATGAATTGGGCTAAATTAGGCCTGTGAGACTTGCTGGTGACATGACCTCCTGCAGCGTTAATACTTTCCATACAAAATGAGGAGATGAGTCCTGCACTCCCTACAGTGTACATTATTTTCCGATGCACATCATCTTACATTTGGCTATTTTTATTCTTATAGTAAAACTATAGTTACAGTTTGTCTTAAAAGCACATTTCAGTAGAGGAGACATGTATGTACTATGTACCTTCCTCTTCCCTTGATGAGGTATCCTTCCAATATAATGAGGAAATGGATTACATTGGAATTATAATCAGTTATGTAATTGGGAGTTAGCATCCAAAGAGCCATCATAAGTTGGTCTCACTCTCGCAAGGATTATTCAGTCACACGCGATGTCAGCCCACTACAAGGTACACATATTCTTCATTGAGTTTTTCTTCTTAGAGCTGTTTGACTCAAATTGTATTTTAAAATTTCATCCTGAGAGTATTTCCCAGAGGGTTCAACTCAATTTCAATCACTGAAGACGACTGGGGTCTAATTAAGCTACTTCTAATTTAACTGTCGGTCAGGAAATTGTAATATTAGCCTTTACTTACAATGAATCTCAATTTGAGAAAAAAAAAAAACGCCAGAAACATAAGTCGACGATGAAAAGCGGACTCTGAATGAGGGGGATGAGAAGAACAGCGAGAGAGCATGAGACGGAAACAAACTGAGCAGAAAATGTGCAGTAACCAACTATAAACAGACCAAACCAAGATGAAAAAGAAACAATGGGAAAGGAAGGGAAAATGAGAGTCAAGTGTGCATAATAATGTGCGCGTCTCTCAAGTCTATATTTAAATGGTGCAATTGAGCTGCTTGTTGAAACAGAAGCCGTTGACTCGACTAGCTTGTCTCTGTGTACCAGCGGAGGGCCGTGCATATATTATTCTGGAGTCGAGATAATTTGTCGACAATTAGCAAGAACAGGATACAGCGTGAGACTGATTAGCATGTTGGTACAAGTCAGCCACAGGAATAGAGACACAGGGGTTTTGAAACTGACATGAATTCAACTGTCATATATTCTTTTCCTCATTCATTTTCTGCACTCTTATTTAAAGTTGAATTAATATTCATGCAGAGGCAAATGTTGAATATGGATATGCAGAAAAACTGACTTGTTTCTCTTTCGATAACAAGAAAAAGAAGGAAGATGAAAAAAAAAAAAAAAAACGGACACAGTCCCCTGAGAGGCCTGTTGTTAGGGTTTTTAGTCAAATTTCCAGCTCCAATTAAGCTTTGTATTTTGGTTGAATAAACCCAACATATGGAGAACCAGACAGTTCTCTTTCTGCTTGGACCATTTAAGAACACACTAGTTTTTATTATTTTATTAGTTTTAGTACAAGGCTGAGTCTTCGTGTGTCACAGAGTGGCTTTAATTTGGATCACATGTTTCGTTTTTTGGAAAGGGTACAAAATACACTCATTAATTTCATCTAATTATGGTTGGAAAAAGCATGACAGGAAAAGAAATATCCAACCTCTTTGAAAGCAATCGCTGACTGGCTCAAAGGCCTGTGCAGATAATAAAAAAATAGACACATGTATCATATTTTCAAGCCATACCTCAGTATCTGTGCCACCAGATTAAAAAATAATCAAACATGAATGTGTTTAAAGGCTTACATAAATTAGTGCTTCCTTTGCATTAATATAATCTGCAGAAGCTTAACAACAAATGCCAGCTGCTCTGCCTGCAGCAGACTCTTTAAATCAAATGTGATCAATGCAAATGATCCTTTAACAACATTCAATGACTGAATCCAAGAGTCAAAAGGAGGAAACCATAAATTAACCTTTCTATGGCCAAGTGCTCAGGAGTACCAGAAGGTGAGGTTTGCACAAAGATGTATTATCGATGCGTACCACAAATCTCCAAAGAGGACTAAAGAAGTCAAAAGCAGGACAAAAAAAACGACAGTCACCTGATAAGTAGAGATTATATGGATAATTGATTAAAAGAAATTAGTAATAAATAATAAATCATTATTAGTAGTATAATAAAATTAACAATACTCTTATTGATGATAAACAACTTGGTTTTACTTTCAGGAAAATGAAATATTGAGTCTGAAATAGAACTATGTTCCAATCTATTGAACGGGACAGGAAATCGAGTACATTGCTATTTTCTGACAAACAGATTGTGGTCAAACTCATTTAGTGGACTTACCGTAGCGTAGTTCTTCTTTCCTAACCTTCTCTTCATATCATCCCCTTTCCAGCCCGGTTGCCAATTTTGGTCTGGTGCGGCAACAACAACAGATTGTTTGAGTGAAATGGTCGCGCTATGCCGAAGGTCTTCTTCCCCTTTTCCGCACACCATGCTGCACCAAAGCAGGCTTTATGGAGGATACCTGGGGAGATTGAAAGTTAAATAGGACATCAGTGAGGAGATGTAATATGTCTTTACTGAGAAGGTTCGACCTGTCAAAGGAAGTTTTAGCAACAGAAGTTTAAAACAAAAGGAGGCACCGCAGCTGCATCAAAGCAAACCATGACTGCAGCTGTTAAGAGAGAAACTTCTGGATATCGTTGGATAAAACTGATGTGTTTTTTCTTTGGGTTTGAAAAGAAAACATCTGCAGGGCGTATGCCACGTCTTGGGCAAGCACATTGTTAGTCTCTGATCGATGATCCCAATTCCTCTTGGAGGGGATTCAGTATGACCTCAGACTGATATGCTGCCATTAAACAGCAGCGCATAAGCAGTTAAGGTAAGAGGAGGGGGATGTACGGGGTCAGCTGGAAACCCTCCAATACATTTGATAAAACTTAATATAAAAGACCCATCCAGTTATTTTCATAACAATATCTACATGAGTTATTTTTTGGTACCATCTGAAGATGGAAAATAAATATTGTGACAGACCCCTATGATGACTATAATCTAACAATAATTTACCAACTCATTTTTATCTATTCTTTGGATCTTCCATGTAAAACCATTTTCCCTGGTGCACACAAATGGATTGCATACATTAATGGCGAGCAGCAGGTTTCCATTCTTCACATTCTCAGCTCTTTTGTAGATTTGATCAGCTGCACTGCATTGATCATTAATAGAGGCGTTATGTGATTTGTTTATTTAATGTAGGCGCTGCACCGCTGTGTCAATTCCCTTTGATACAATGGCACTTTCATTTAAAATCAATATTTAACATGCCATGCTAATTTCTTTATGCAGTTCTATGCACACTCTGTCATTCTATGTGCCATATTCCCTGTGACACAATTAAATCAATTTACACAAACAGTGAGCGCAACATGAAAAATTGGCAACATTTCTCTTCCAGGAAGAGTGAGCAAGACAAGGCCGCTGCATGAAACCAGACTTTATTCAGCATCTAAATTAATGAATTGGCCACAACCTCAGAGTAATAAATTGCACCTGGTCTCACTCAACATGACTCAGTGATCGAATTCTTGTTTTACCCAGACAATCCAGTTCCGCTGTTTCATACAAAACAGAGGTTATTGAGGAAAACCTGATCAAATTCCTTTCAGATGCTCCCTCGAGGAGTCTTCACAGGGAATCATCTAACCATCCCATCTGCATCCTCTTCTCACATATCAACTTACTACATGTCCTCTTTCCCACCATCCAGATCTCCCCTCTGGTTTTTCTGGTCCTCTGGACCTCCTGACCTCCTTGCCAGGCAGTTTTAACTTCAGCATCTTTCAACCCAGATCTACACTCACCTCCGGTGTGCATGTCCAAACACAGTTTGACCTGATCTCCAAAACATCTAACATGTGCAGTCAAAAAAATGGATTGTTGTCAGACCACATGAACAGTTTTGAAAGTCTTTTATTTTCCTGTTTGAGGATTCAAATAAATGTCATTCTAGTCAGTGGTCTACCTGCAGTTTGCTCCCTTGAAGCTCGTGCGCGCGCACACACACACGCACGCACACACACGCACACACACACACACACACACACACACACACACACACACACACACACACACACACACACACACACACACAGGATGAAAGAAAGAATGAGTAAATGAGAGAGAAAGACGACAGTAAAAAGAAGTGAAAAATGTTTTTCTTTCAAAACAACCTAACACAACTGATTTTAAATAAGTTACATTTTTTAATTCCATTCACCCTATTTTTGCTCCATCTGCATGTCCTTTAAAGGATCTCGAGGAAATTTCTGCAGTCCATCAAATGTTTTATTCCCAAAGCCGGGACAGAATATTAATTCAATCTTCCTCCTTCCCGAAATCAACTGATTGCATATTTTGAGATGCAGTTTGTGAAGAGACGATATAACACCAATGTGAAAGCAAACCTCTGGAGGAAAAACAATCCCATCTATCCCGCCATGCATCTCTTCACCTTTCCCGCTTCTCTTTGGATGGTAGGTGACGTTTGAAGCCTTATCGCGTGCTATGCTGTTTCATGTCCACCAGATGAAGGCTTTTAATGTCGGAGCAAAAGGTAACATCTGAATAATTACTAGGGCGCCAAGCTGAGAACGCAAATTACTACACACAGCAACAGATGTGTGACACGCACACACTGACAGCGGTGCACATACACAATTATGAGCAAATGGGCCTCGCACACACCAACATACAATCACGCACGACCATATAATTCCGTCTTTTGTGTCAGGTTTACACATACATGCACGGACACAGACATAAACACGTGCACAGTAAAAAAAAAAAAAAAAAGAAAATGTTCAAAGTCTTAACTACGGATGTGTTTGATAAAGGTGTCCCTCCAGGGACTCAGGCAGCCGCATCTTGACAGGTAAATTCTGTCCAATCTCTCATTTCTGACATGGTGGCTGCCACTGATGCTGTGCCTCATGCAACACTTACGCGACAGTAGAAAGTCATCTCCAGCTGTTGGCAGCCCACTTGAAACCACATCAAAATCCTGCAAACCTCTCGACAAATGCTTTTTTACGTTGGAACACAGAGGTGTGTCGTGTCCCGCTGTGTTCCAATTCCTTATCATTGCATTGACAATGCTAATTATTTTTGTTACATTTTTTTTTTTTTTTTGGCTTTAAAAGCTACTAATGCACTTAAACATACAAAAGTGTTCTGTCCAGTATCCATCAAATAAAAAAAAATATATATAAATTCTCATTTTACCCCCTTGGTAAAATCTCCAGAATGTATGCAATTTATTTTTATTTTTGTATACTATTTTTTTTTCTTTTACTTTGTTAGAGCAACAAGACATAACATGTCTCTGATCACATGTTCTCGGGCCTGACATTACTGAATTAAATGTTGAAATTTAATTTAAACAAACACACTCACACACACAAAATTTTTGAGTTTTTGAAACATAAACAAAAGGCGAAAATATGGAGGGGTCAAAAATAATCATCTCCTGTGATTTGAAACAATAAATATCAAAACACGCACGCACACACGCAATCGTCGAGAAAGCCGCTGATTTAAGTCACTAAGGGCAAAACACACACACACACACGCACACGCACACGCACACACGCACACACACAGGTGATACTTTACCAGCGTTTTAAATACGTTTCAAACACGTACACTTGGAATATAAAACTCACCCATAGTCCCGGTTGTTGCGTCAATTGTGGTTTGAACACCTGCCCACGCAGTTTGCGTGGCGCCCTTCCAACCCTCGTGGGTAAGCGGCGGTATCCGACGTGCAAAAGCGCTCGGCACGGAAACTTTTCATTACTTAAAGATGTGGAGGGGAAATGAAAACAACTTGACATTTTAAAGTTTAATTGAGAAGTTGTGGAAAAAAGCCCTTCCTATTGGCTGCGTACCAGGAAGTGACGTCAGTGACGGAAACAAGATGCACCGCTTGCGCTCAAGAAAAAAAAACAAAAATAAAACTTGCGCTCCTCACTTGACCACTTTCGTTGAACTAAATCTTCTTTATTTCTTTTTTTGTTTGTTTTCTAGTTTGTTTTATAATTTGAATACTCATTTATTCATTAACATAATCATTTGATTTTGGCATGATTTTGGCCAAATCAATCATTAAAATAATCCCAAACTATTACATATACATTTTCAAATAAATAATACCTATTATACTTCTTTGTTATTATTCTTTGTTATTATTTATTGTTATTATTTGTTATTATCCTATTATTTCTCCTTAGGATGCACTGGATACCTATCGCTTTATAAATTAGTTTGTTTTCTTGTTTTTTCTTGTTGCTTGCTGATTCATATCTTGTTAACTTGAACTCTCCATTCCACTTCCCCCTCAAGCGAGATGTGCAACAGCTGGTAAAGCTGCGATGAAGACATCAACGTAGCAAGTTGTAAAAACAACGGGTTCAACATGTGTGTTGACAAAATGGTACACGGGGTGGAACCTAGTGTTTGTAGACATGTACATGTGTCACCTACTTGGTAGAACCTTTAATCAGGATGACAGACAGACAGTGCAATACTGGCTGCCATTTACCTAAGAGGCAGCTCATTCATCTGTCAGCTCTTTCTCTCTATAGCTCACATATACACGCTTTCATTCTGTCTTTCTCATTCTCTGAGTGTCAATTAATCTTTCTCTTCATCCATCCAGGTTGTTCTCCTTTCTCGCTCACTTCCATACACATTCAGTGCCATACCCTCCCGTCTCCGCTCATTGTGCGGTTGCCAATGTAGTTAAGGTGATGGCTCGACAGACAGCGTTTTAGGGTGACGCCTGTTTGCCTTGTGTTTTATGGCGTCAGTATTGTGAAGAAGGCATTAAGCATCTGTCGTCGTCATTAGCCGGCCAACACACTCAGTCTGTTATGAGATGCAGATGAATGACTTGAAGGAAATCCAAATGCTTGCATTCTATCATTCCCTCCTCTGAACTTTTGATTGGATTCTCTAATTATGCTTGATCATTTTGTTTGCTTTCTCTTACCGGAATTCCCTTCAAACAGAGGTGGTGAATGAAGTTGTGCATGTTATGTGCCTCTGTGACCCCACTAGAGCAATATATGCGGTGACTGAGGAGAAGAGAATGTGACTCCCTCCGGGATTATCAGTAACTTAATACAGTGGTGTATCAGCCATGAGAGATGAAGCATTTTTGGAATGTATTGATGGTGTTCCAGCAGGTCCCCCAGAATATATTCAGCCCTTTGACTTTATTCACATTTTGCGAAGTGCAGCCTGAATTCAAAATGATTTCAATTGGAATTTTGCATCACTGACATTAACTTCAAATGTCAAGGTGAATTGTTTGTTTAAGATGCATTTTATATTGAGCCAAATGTCTCTTAAGGTGACGGCATGTGTGTGAGCCTCTATATGCATGTGTTTCTTTGTGTAGCTGTCCAGGAACACCATCTTGTGTGGCTGTCTCTGCATGGGTGTGCCTAATGCGATGACCCAAGCAAAGCCCCCTCTGGGACATCATGGTCAGACAGACTTATTCAACAAAACAAATAGAAATCAATAAACAATCTGAAGTTTTCACCCTAAACATTGCTTCTTTTTTTTTCAGCTGTTGATTTTTTTTTCCAAAGAATATACAACATGGCCAGGGCCTCAGTTGCGTAGACAGGTCCTGTCTCTGAGAGAGATTACATAGTGTCTCTAGTAGAAGAAGTAAATTGAGAGAAAAAGAAGAGCATTTGAGCTGAGAGGACAAAGGAGGAGGCTGCGTGTAACTGGAGAGCGGCACTGTAAGTCCAATCAAAATGAATATATATTTTTAGCTGAGAAAAAAAAATGCATGGAAAGACATTCTCAAGATGAGTGGTACAATTTTATGACATTAAACAATTTCATATCTAGGTTGAAGTGATGAATGTAAGCTCCGCAAACCCAAATGCTGAAAGCGAGTGGGATAAATCATTCTGCAAAAACACCACCGTAAACAAATTAAGATGAAAAAAATGGCCACTTACAAGGTACAGATTGGGCCATTTCCTGGAAAGACCAGCATTAGTTCATGTTTCCTGCCCCATTGTCCGTCTTTAGGTTTATCCTAGTCACACAAATTGTCAGATAGCCTTTTTCTAATATCGCTGTCATACTCTTTTTACTTTCCTTATGTTTGTAAACCCTCCCTTATGGAGAAAATATCTCCAATCAGAAGTGATTTACCGACGCCTTTTCTTCATGAAATCCAAAGTGCGTCTCAATTATTTATCTATTTTCTTTACTAGGAAACCGCACCCTGGTACATGGTGGGAATGAATAACTTACTAATGTTATTGCAACTTTAAGAAACAATTTTGTTTTGTTATTACATTAAAAGAAGAGGGCATGAGGAAATTAGACATAATAATACCCTTCTGCAAACATAAACCTCTGGAGTTCCTCTTGTTATTTTCTTATTTTGCATACCTGTGTCTTTTGTGTCTGAGCACTGTAACTATTCACATTATCACTGTTCATTTGCTTATGTAGTCATATGTTTTTGCTTTTTTTTCCGCAATATGGTTTGCCTATATTTCAAGGGTACCAAAAAAAGTCAAATTTATGGGTCACTGATATATCTGAAACCAGAATATAAGTCCAACTTACCCTCAGAAAACAAGATCTAGTACTTTTGTTTAATCCCCATGGAGCGTATAGCCGTTTAAATACATTTATGAGCTAACATTAAGGTCCTGTGATGAACATATGTGCAGGAGAGGATATTAGTGATTGCTCAAGGGCAGGTGGTCTTTCTCTGCTCCATCCACACTGGTAGAAAATAAGTTGTCCATCGCAATGTAAGTTTCAGTCGACAAAGATGTTTAGGGCATCACATCAATACCCCTTCTATTTTAAGAATTTCCTAGTTTACAGCCAAAAGCTATTCTGCGGATGACACATTATTGAATGTAATCCTAAGCCAGGGAACATATTTTGTTTTTTCATTGTGAAAGTAACTTGTCAGCAAAATGAGCATCTTATTGTGTGTTGCAGAAGTGCAAGTGGTGAGGCTGGGTTGGTAATTTTTTTTACATAGCTGCAAGGCAAGATCTGGACCTGACAGAGTAGCCTACTGAGTGCTCTTTTAACATGTCTAAGATTTAGCACATGCACAAGGATATGCAAAAATTCATTAAACCCTCATGGCTCAGTATCAATAGACCAAAGACACACCATAAGAGAAAAGCCCCGTCGGTTTCAGCCTGGGTTAAAAAGGCAATTAAAACCAAAAGTCTTTTAAACCTCACACTGAGGCTCTGTACGTCTTCCTCTTCTTCTTCTTCTTCTTCTTCTCCTTTCGGCTTTTCCCTTCAGGGGTGGCCACAGAGAATCAACCTTCTCCATCTATCCCTATTCTCTGTATCCTGTACGTCAATGAATCGTATTTATGATATCAGCCTTTGCTTTCATGTTGACTACAACTATGCTGAATGATTATGGGCTCGGAGCAAAAGGTGTGTGTGTGTGTGTGTGTGTGTGTGTGTGTGTGTGTGTGTGTGTGTGTGTGTGTGTGTGTGTGTGCAAAATATAGAGTAGTAAAGATTTCACTGAGCTGTTGAAGGGGCTTCACAATCGCTCCATCCCAAAGAACTACTTGCCAAATTGAATAAATTTGAATCCCTGGTGGGTAACATCAACTGCATTCTTTTTTTTTTTTTTAAAGTAGACTTATTTAATGGATTAAGTTCAAACTTTTTAGTCCATGAATAGCTGTGTGTGAGTGCGCGCGAGTGCATGTCTGCATTTTGTGTTCATGTGGAAGGAAAAAAGGTTTGTAATGCACCATCCTCCTCACACAGCAACTTTGTGTGCACATCACACACTCACAGTTACAGCCTCCAGCTGACCAACACACACATTTACACACACAGCATGATAGTGCATATAGGTCTATGTAGCACTGAATTTGTAAAGGGCCACTTTGCCAAGAGCTCTAATTAGAGGTCATTTCAGTTTGGGTGTTCTCATCCTGATTCCAGGTCACCAGTAGGACCCTACCATGTATCTGTGTGTGTGTGTACTCCTGCCTTGAAGTCTATATGTGGTAGAGAGAGGTGAGGGATGGCAGGTCTCACAGCCAGGAAAGGCACTCTTTGAGCAGAGGGGATGGAGGGCTTTGTCATGGTTTGAGGCTGCTGGCTGACCTGACTCTCCGGCCTGAGTCTTTGAATCTCTGTCTCCGGGCCCTTCAGGTCAGGGTCTGAATACATCTGTAAGGCCGCTGTCACATCACATAACTGGCCGAAGTGTTGTTTTTTTCTCCTGTATCTTTATTCTACCTGAAGCTTACCAGAAAAAGGAAATTTAAACACTAAATCCCCTCTGCACATGTAAGAGGAGAAATGATTAAACAGCATTATTTTCCTGATAGCTGTTCAATTTACAGTTCATAAGCATTGCTTTTTCACCTGATCGGCAACTTCATTAAAAAGCATTACATCTGTGAGCCCCGGCAAATGATATTTTTGGTTAATTTTCTGTTGTCTGACTATTATTACTCTCTCTCTCTCTCTCTCTCTCTCTCTCTCTCCCTCTCTTTTTCTTTCTCTAGGAACTTGAGCCTCCTTTAGCCACAGTGGGTCTCCAAAGGCTGAAATCTAAACCAGTCTACCGGAACGACCACAGACGCATATGCTCTCTCTCTCTTTCTCTCTCTCTCTCTCACACACACACACACACACACAAACACACACACATCCACGAACTTGAAGGCAACAGATACACCCCATAAGTTCTTGGAGAGAGAGAAAGACCGAATCAGAGACAGATGGACAGATTGAGAGACACAGAAAAGATAGACATCAGCAAAAGAGAGAGAAATAAAGAGAGCAGACTGGTCCCGGTGTCCCAGAATAGACCAGACCGACGGGACTCAACCACAAGACTGGTGCAGGGTTACCATGGCAATTTATGACTGAGTGTAATGGAGATATTAATTGTGTCTCTCTCTCTCTCAAACACACACACACACACACACACACACACATACGCAGACTGGCATCTGTCTCTCATCCTGTGGCTGTATACAAAAAAAGATCTGAACCCTTCCAGAGAAATGCTAACTTAGAACACTCTTAGAACAGGTGTAATTCTGTTTCTTCTTGACAACACAAGGGTTTTCCTCAGCAGCTTTAACACAAAACATAAAAAGTTCACCAGGATGCTATGTGTGATTCCCCTGGTCTGGATAGGGCTTAGACAGAAACCACAAATAAAGCTTAAAAGTCATTATTCAATTCCATTATATTGGTGTATCAATATCCTTAACATAATTCTATCTTTCCGAAATCAGCTCCCGAAGAAGGTCCTACACCGTGAACAGGTCAACAGAGAATGCAGTGTGTGAGCTGTGTGTCCTGTCAGAGTGAAATTTGAAAGCTTTGGACCTCCTGGGTTTGAGCAACTTGAATCCTGAGAGTTCTTTTTAATTTGCCTGGACCCCCAGCTCTTTTACAAATAAAGATCTCTTTGAGAAGAAATCTCAGATAGCAGAGTCACCTCTGGATCATAGGGAGCGAATACACATACAATACATTGTTAGTATTTGCTTCTGATATAAAAAAAACCTGATGGGGACAGGCAGCTATGTGTTTGTGGATGAGTTAAATCCAGCTTGAGCAGAGCTTCCTTTGTTGCCTAATAGGTTTTCAACAGCAGACTTCTCCGGATCTCCTATCTAATCTGTGCCTGCTGAGTCCAGCTATACTGCATGCAATTTTTATGAAAAATGTAAAAACCCTATTTATCTGTGCATAACCATTCAGAGAACTTTCATACTGAGCTTCAATAAATAGCCTCTAATAATTTCCTTCAACTCACAGTAAGAAAAAAAAACACTTCAAGTAAACACAGCCCCTGGTACTCTACAAGAACTGAACATGTGGTGCAAAATTACATCCCATTACATCCCTTCTGCCTTTTACCTTCATTAAGTCTCTCACTGTGTGTCCTGACATAAGGTAGGTAATGTCTGTTTTCTTCTGTTCCATCAGAATAAAGAAATAAGTTCTGGCACCATTCGTATTCAAGGTATTTTGAATAGCTGCATTAAAAGTAAAAAGCTAAGGAAAGAAGAAAAAAAACAAACATCATTCTTTATTTATGATGATGATGTATTTCCTTGTTAAACAGAATTTCCAATTGAAAATTTTCTGTTTACTTGTCAGGCCCCAGCAGACTCGATAAACAAGTTCAAATATAATCAATGTCACATCTCCAACTATATTATACTCTCCAGGAATACAACAACGGCTCAAATCATGAGGGAGGCAGGTTTCCTGGTACCACGACCCTTCACCCCCTGTCATGATTTCATCCCCTGGACAAATTGCCATAAGCACAGGTTTTACCACATGACAGCAAATCAGTTCATCCAAAATCCAAATCAAGCGAGTAGCCGTCCTCCCGATCCAAACAACACCTCCTCTTCTTATTATCCTTCTTCAAAGCAAAGCACCAGCCTCCATCTAAACCTATTCTCTGTATCCTCTTCTCTCACACCAAGTGCCTTCAGGTCCTCTTTCACTACACCCATAAATATAATCTTCGGTCTTCCTCCAGATCGGCTGACTGGCAGACAGAGAAAACAAAACATAAATTGAAAAAAAAAGAGAAAAAAACACACATTGCATTACACAATTGCTCATGTTGTAACTCTATGCTCTACTCCCACACCCATCCAGAGAAAGAGATTGAGAGGGAGAAAGAGGAAATGTTTCTTGTGGACTTGTTAAGAACATCTGGACCAACCTGTTATTATTATTATTTTTTTTTTTTGGTTTTATGGGACTCCATTGACGTAGTTTCCGCGTTCTTTTAACAATGCCGGCGTTCGAACTACTAATTCGAAATGAGTCTGTAAACAGCCCTCACAGTCCAGGCTGCTCTTCGAAATAGCTTGCAGTACCTTTCCTTTGTCCAGCTGGTCAATTTGGCCCAAAGTTGTGTGTGTGTGTGTGTGTGTGTGTGTGTGTGTGTGTGTGTGTGTGTGTCTGTGTGTCTGTGTGTCTGTGTGTCTGTGTGTCTGTGTGTATTGTAATTTCCATTGTAATGGAAATTAAAGAAATTGTAATTTAATGATACACAGAGAAAATGGGCAGATATGAGCATGCACACACACACACACACACACACACAGCATGCCACACACGCTTATTGAGAATACACTATTTGGCCATAAGTATCTGCTCATCTGCCTTGAGTCGCATATAAACTTAAGTGACAACCCATTCCTAATCCATAGGGTTCAATATGACATTGATCCACCCTTTGCAGCTGTAACAGCTTCAACTCTTCTCGGAAGGCTGTCCACAAAGTTCAGGTGTGTGTTCATAGGAATTTTTGACCATTATTCCAGAAGCGCATTTGTGAGGTCTCACACTAATTCATCCCAAAAGTGTTCTGTCGGGTTGAGGTCAGGACTCTGTCTAGGCCACTCAAGTTCATCCACACCAAACTCTGTCATACATGTCTTTATGGACCTTGCTTGCTTGTAAGCTCCAAACCATGCCCACGAAGTTGGGAGAATGGACTTGTCCCAAATGTCTGGGTATGCTGAAGCTTTCAGAGTTCCTTCCACTGCAAATAAGGGGCCAAGCCGAGCTTCTGAAAAACAGCCCCACACCATGAGCCGCCCCCTCTACCAAACTTCACACTTGGAACAATGCAGTAAGACCAGTACCGTTCTCCTGACCAAACCCAGACTCGTCGATTAGATTGCCAGATGGAGAAGTGCAACTTGTCATTCCAGAGAACGCTCCTCCACTGCTCGAGAGTCCAGTGGCGGCGTGCTTTACTAAACTGCATCTGATGCTTTGCATTGCACTCTGTCATGTGCGGCTTGGATGCTGCTCAGCCATGGAAACCCATTCTGCTCCCTGCACACTTCTTGAGTTCATCTGTCAGCCACGGGAAGTCTGTAGTGATTGACTCTGCAGAAAGTTGCGCCTCAGCATCCGCTGACCCCGCGCCGTCAGTTGATGTGGCCTTGTTTGGATGGGTGAGCGAATACTTTTGGCCATGTAGTGTCATTCAAACCTCTCCTGTTGTGTCTCCAGTGAAAGAGAGCCGTGTGTCTATTTGTCTTACTTGATGTTGTATGGTGAAGGGATGAAGGCGAAAGGAGGCCATTCGATTGGACGATCACTAATCCTTTAATAAGACAGCTGACCACGGTTGACCATGAAAAGCCAAAGGGGAATAGAATCAGTCTGTGGTCAGAAGGATGAATGACAGAGTGGTAATACAGATGAGGCAAAATACAAGAGGAATTGGTTGGAATATTTTTTCATACGCTACGTATCATTTTGCCTTTAGACCCTCATGTCATTTTCATGTCAATTTCTAGATTGACTATAATTCTTCTCTTTTCGGCTGCTCCCTTCAAGGGCCATCACAACGAAACATCTGCCTGTGTCTTACCCTATTCTTTGTATCCTCTTCTCTCATACCATCAAACTTCATGCTGTCTTTCAAAAGATCCATAAATCTCCACTTTGGTTTTCCTCGAGGCCGCTTGCCTGGCAGGTCCAACCTCAGCATCCCTCTGGCAATATATTCACCATCCCTTCTCTATGCATGTCTAAACCATCCCAGTCTGGCCTCCCTGACCTTATCTCCAAAACATCTGACATGCCCTGTCCCCCTGATGGACTTGTTTCTGATCCTGTCCCTCCTCGTCATTCCCAAAGAGAACCTCAACATCTTCATCTCTGCTCTGCTTCCTGTCCTTTCCTAAATGCCTCAGTGTCTAAACCAGACACCATCACTGGTCTCACCACCATCTTGTAAACCTTTTCTTTCATTATGGCTGATACTTTAATGCACAGTACCTCTGACACTTTTCTCTATCTGTTCCAACATGATCTAACATATTTTTTCACCTCTTTTCCACACTCTCCTCTGCTCTAGACTGTTGATCCTGAGTAAAATGATATAATGAATAATAACTCCACTTAAAGCAGGTATGATAAATATACAGCCAGACAACTGACTTTATGATTCGTAAACCAAAATTTATAGTGTTATTACTTGGATCAGGGCAGTGGGGGACCTTTCTGTGTGAAGTTTGCATGTTTTCTCCTTGTCTGGGTGTGGGTTTCCTTTGGGTTTCCTTCCACAGAACAAAAACATGCAGCAGGCTAATTGGAAAAAATTGGGGAAATTGCTGAGAAGAGTAAATGACAGTGAATGCTTGTCTGTCTATGTATGTGGCCCTGCGACTGACTGGCGGCCGGTATAGGGTGTACCCTACATCTGGCCCGATGGCTGCTGGGATAGACTCCAAGAATCCATCATCATCCATGACCCTAAGTGGGATAATTAGTAGATAAGGGATGGATGGATTATTTTAATCACCAGTATCCTTTGTATATATTATATATTCTGTACAAATATATGTATATCATAGTGTATATTATATATATATATATATATATATACATACACAATCTACATATATCTGTATACTTTTAGTCCACTTGCAACCATTAGTTAATTGCATTGATATATTTTGCGATGACAGCAATGTTTTGCATTCTCCACCCACAGACGGATGATGTTGGTGACAACATTATTGAAATTCTACAGTTACCATCCAAGCTACACCTGAGGCATTAGCATGATCCACCAGGAAGTGCCCTTTCCATCCATTGAGGCTCTGTGCATGGGTCACATCACAGATAGAGTTGTGGCTCCATCCATCATCTGGGTTATAGTTAGCCGCCTATGCTAATGTCTGACCCAATGAAAAGTTTACTGAGAGACGGACAAGGACATTGGGGTGGACTCTTGTCATCACATTTCGTAAACACACGCACACACACAGGCACCTAAAGACACATGAACACACACTCCCTGCTTCAGCACTGTGGGGCTGTCATATTTCACAGTACCCAGTAGCATGGGGTGAGTTATGGCCATGTCACAGTATAGAGTGTGCATGTGTGTTTTTGTTTGTGTGGTGTGTTTATGTGGCCACATTTTTTTTCCACATGGACATGTGTTTATGGTGTGTGTAAAGATTATACTTACACAGACATATATGTGCACACACACACACACACATAGACGTACCTATACATACATACGTACATAAACACACGCACACACCATATATATCAGGCCCACTTTATATAGATTTATAAAATGCCCCCTCACTCCAAATCAGTGGTGTCCAGATTCCTGCCACATCTGTAAATGGCAAAATGATTTATAGAAATATTCCAAAAATAATCTCCAGTGTGGCAGGGGGTGACTGGAATACCCTTAACAGCATAGCCCTGGAATATAAGAACAAATAAGTGTATTGATACAAAAGCAAGTGTGTATAAGCTTACCCAGGTAAAGTCACAAACACAAAGCTATGGAGATTTATGACCTGTAAACTTGTAAGATGGACAGATGGATAGGTGGAAGGATAGATCAGTATGAGGAAAATGCAGGCAGCAGAGCAGTATATAAGAAGATGGAAGGACAGGAGGACAAGCTGTTGATAGAAGTGCAAACAAGTAGATGGAGATAAAAAAAGACAACAAAGAGGACGGTGTATCGAGGAGACAGTTTCGGGGAATTTATGACCTGGAATTTGCCGGGCGGCGAGAGGGATGGATGGAAAAGCAAGACTTAAGAAAATGAGGACAAATACTGTATGTTCGGACAGAAGAAGAAAATAAATGGTCGGATGGGCAGATAGATGACAATTTGGCTTGAACAAAAGGAGGTCAGGAGAGCGATAGGAAGAGGAGAAAAAAAGTAACAGAGAAAGGCAGAGAAGAAGAAAGGAGAAGAACAAGACAGAGGAGTCGTGAACTCTTTTTCAGGCAGTAGTAAGAATGTAACAAATCCTGAAGTGGTCTTTGCTTCTTTGTGTTCCGAGATTCCTGGAGGAATTGTCAAAGCATGAAATGAGTCTTACACTGGGAATTGTCTCATTCTGACAGTGTGTGCAGTTATTAATGGTGTTATCGTTCTGTACTGGTAATTATGCTCTCTGAGGGAGCTGGCACAGAGAAAAAGAGGGAGAAAGAGCCGAGGAGAAAGACTCACTTTGATCTTTTGTGTGCGCGATTGGTTGAGCTGAAAGAAAAAAATGTGTCTGTGGACGAGTGCATTTGTCGGCGTTCGTATGGGGCGGATACTGTAAATGCTGGACGGTCTCAGGGGCCGTGACATTAGGTCCCTTCATCATGACATATGATGCTTGTTCATACTGGAAATTCAGATTTACAAAGCAAATTCCATGTTTTTATGGGGAACTTGTGTTAAACATTTCAATTCTATTCAAGTCAATTCTATCAATTCAATTCTATCCTGAACTTGTACAAATCTTCCAATACAGCGCATGGAACTTGTCATTTGGATCTGATGGGAATTTACAAAAAGACACACAAGTGTTTAAGCTTCATCCAAAACAACAGATATGAATATCAACTCCCGTCCAAAATTCTGCTGGTTACCCAACTCTTACCCTAACAGAGACTGAAACATGTCATTATGTGTTTGATGAACACCCAGCCCAGGTTGAATGCCACAGGCTATATTCATCTCCAAAAGTTTGCTTGTTGAAATCCTGACAGACAGAAAGTGAAGGCCGTAAATAGTTCGAGGAGGAGGAGAAACCAAGATTTAATGGTGTTCAAATGAGGAGTCATTGCTTAATGAAGACAAGCCGAGTAAATTACCAGGATTGGGAAATGAGAACGTCAATTTTACCACCAATCAACACGGGTGTCAGTAGATCATGACTGAATGTTCACTTTTGGTTCAGACGATCCTATAATTAAACCGTTTTGTCTGTCTCTGCCATCTGGAGATCATATAACTCTCTTATGTATTATTTGTGTTATCCATGTTATCATCCTTCCTTCTTCATCCTGCTGTGCCCGGCTCCTCCCCTGTTTCACTCTGTCTTTTAGTACCACATTGTCATGTGTGCTATGGTATGAATAGGTTGTGTTAAATGTTGTTCAGTCCCTAGTGGGTGCTAACGGTATAGAGAGAGGAGCTGATAATCTTTAAACAGGGCATCTGCTAGCATCTGCTTTATCTTTATTGTTCCCCAGGCACTAAGCAGATAAATATAAAGGCGAGGAGAAGCCTGCGTGCACATACACATCGCACGGCCGCGCATACGCACGTATCCAGGAGAGAGGTGATACACAGGGCAAAATGGATACGCATTACCACACCCGCAAAAATGTTTTGCATGTATACTGCATACTATGCGCCGCTAAGTGGGGTTTAGCTGGCAAAGCGGCTTAACGTAAAAAATTGAAACCTTTAATATCATTCATTCATCGTCAACCAGTCACTCTTTCACTCACACCACTGGGCAATTCAGAATCAAAAAGGAAAACTTTGAGAGAACCCACACTGGCACAGAGAGAACATGCTGATGTCATATAGAAAGACAAGTCGGAATCAAATCATTTCTAATCGGTTTGTATCATTTTATCTATATGCAGAATTATTCATGAGTTTGGACCAGCTTTTACGTCATCAACTCCTCATGATTATATGTGCTCATAGATGTCTCCACTTCTTATATTGCAGTTAATTAAATTAAAATGTCAGGTATTTCAGAAGAAAATGTATTCGGAGAACAAGGATCACACACGGGTTTTGTGACTTTTTTGAAAAACGTATCATTTGGCTCTCATGTTTATTGCATCAAGGTGAAAGTAAATCGTATATACCCCGTATATATGCATAGTAAAAGCCTCTTAACTACATAAAAGGAGATAAGGCATGCAACAAAAGTTTTTGGAAAAAATGGGAATAGAATAGTTGATGTGCGTGATGTAAGCAGTAGAGACATTCTGTGATCAGGTGGCAGCAGGGATGAAAATCTTAAGGAGAAAATAGATGCTTTGCTTGAGAGACAGCGCGAAATGGGGGGGATGGGAAAAGCACTAAAATGACAAGAGATGCAGGGGTTTCCATCAGGGGGCCCAAGGGCTGGCAGACACCTGAGTCACATCTTCATTGCTGGTGTGTGCGCCCGTCTGCTGATTCCATGATTAATGAAGACATGTCAGTCTGGTAATCCTCTCTAATAAGCGCCAGTAAAGGATCCTTCAACCATGTGCCTGTATGTGTGTCCGTGTGTAAGATACAACTTGTGAGGTTTTCATGTTAATACATGGATATGACCATAAAGTGTGAAATGTGTCAGGATTCATGTAGCTTCAACCCACAGTTGTGTTATTTCAGGTTTTGTTTATTTGCCTGTTAGGACAGGCAGGTAACAGAAGAGCAGGTATGACGCAAAGGACCTTTCAAAAAGCTGACATCTGCTGGAGTGTGTGTGTCTGGTGTATGTGAGCGTTAGCTAATGTCATTCTTTATAAGTATGCCCAGATGCTGATACTGGTATGGCTCTTTAATTACCATTTAAACAGCATGGTTTGTGTGTGTGTGTGAGAGTGCCGGTGTGGGTGTGTGTGCGTGTGTGTATTTGTATTTGCGCGTGTGCTGACAATGTTGACAGTGGAACTACTGTTTAATTACCATTTAAACTGCAAGAGCTGAGTGGATCATTTAAAAACCGAAGAGCTCCAGCCAGCAAAATGGGAAAACAACACCATTATACACACACACACACGCATGTGCACATGCATGTGCACACACACACAAATTGAACCTATTTCAATCTAATAGCAGTTCTCATTGATTGTTGATCATTAATATTGGTTTTTTTTTTAGGTGTAAAAGTCACCTTATGGTGCTGAAAAGATTCAGATAGTCAACAGAGGATTACATTACATAAATATTTCTGCAAAATCACAAATGCAGAGCCCATTGAATGGTTCAGTGAATCTGAACAGATGGGTTTTGGGTGAGATTTAAATAAGGTTATAGAATCAGACTGGTCAGACTTTGAGTGAGTGCCGAGATGTCAGGTGGGGTTGGTGAAGAGTCAGTAGGAGGACAAGTGACAAGAGCTGGAGAGCATATTCTTCTGGAGCACAACAGTAAGGAAAACATTGGGTTAAAGTGAGATAGAAGTGAACTGGTCATATGATTTAGGTGTATGATGAGGTAGACAGTCGCTCTGTTGAGGAGTTTCAAAGGACAGTCCATGATGCATGGGTTTTATGCGAAGGTCTATTGGAACATTGCTAAGGCTTTAACTTTTTTTGGAAAACATGATTTTCCTGCCTGGATTTTGCAATATTCTGTTTTCTGATATGAGGGGTCTCTGTGCCAATTTCAGGTTTAAGGGGTCTGAAATCTCCGGTGATTTTATTTATTCATTGTTTAATGGTGGATGATGAGGATATTCTTATATTTTATGTTTGGGCATGAGGAAAGCCACTGGAATTTTGTCCAGCCAGACTTCTATGGTGTTGGCAAGAAACCCTCCAATTTTTAGTCAACCTACAATGGCATGAAGCAGTTTATTTGTTTGTTTGTTTTGGAGGGGTGTTGACATTCCTTTGCTATTTACAATTTTCATTCAGCAGGTTGGAAAAAGTTTCATCAGATGAATATGAGAAGTTAATAGACAACAATTCCCATGTGCTTTTTAGTTGTTAATGATCCAAGTGAAGGGTGATACCGTTACGAATTTGCTAAAAATCACAACTTGAAGCATTGATATAGATGAGGGAGATTCATTTGCAATGTTACCGTATTGGATTGGGATAGCCAGGGAAGGTATGGTTGGAGTCTGGACATGCCAGAACCAGAAATAATTTCTATAGAGGATGTGAATGACAGGGTGCTCTCCAGAATTGATAAATTCGACATAACTGGAAACAAAACAAGCCTTGCTAAAATGTATTGCAATGATGTGTTGCTCAATAAAGAAGAAAATTTTGGAAGCAACTAGCTGGACCTCAACTGAGCCGCCGATGAGCTTCGAAGGTTCCTGATCATCCAGCTCCTCATTCCCCAAGGTAGGTGGGGAACGCTCGGAGGAAGGTCTTGACTTATCTTAGCTGACAATCACCTCTCTGTTTATGTTGACATACACAATGTGAGTCCTCTGCGTGCGCAAGAGAGACTGAAAGAGAGCCAGAGAGAGAGACTTTGGGCTTCAGGCTTCTTGCTTCTGAGCATGGATGCAGCCATCTGTGAATATACATCAGTCAGTCACCCTAGTAATCAGTCAGTCTGCTATGGAGGCAGGTGGTACAATGACCGGCCTGGGCTGCTTGTCTTTTCAATTATCAAATGACTCAGGGAGCCAGCTGAAAAACTAAAAAGTACATTTTGATTCATCTGTGCTTTGTTGACAAATATCACCTGATCAAATCCTTTTTTTTTTAAAAATAGAGAGGGCATCATATTAACGTTGGTGGCAAACACAAACTGCCACTTGGCCAGTTCATATGGAGCACTGTGTTGTTTTTATAGATGATCCTCAAAACTGAGAAGCACAGTTTCAAGGGAATCAGAGAGAATTATTAACTCGTCGAAGTGCGAATGTGAGTTGAGTTGTGAGACGACACAGTTGTTACAGTGGTCTGGCTTTCAGAATATCACCGGATACTCAGAAAACAGGAATTTCAGAACTGAAAAGTTCAGAGAAAAGTTTCTAATAATGAACATGTCCTATACACAAGGAATCAGTTTACTATTGAAAAAACTGAATTAATTGCAGGCCTCATTCACACAGTACAATAGATAAAAACTTTTCCTTGAATATCCCTTCCCTTCTCATGCTTCTTCACTTAAAGGTCTTGCTTCCCCCGCAACAGTTCCCTTTAAAAGTGGGAAAAAAGACTAATTCCCATTCCTGGTGAATGCATATGGATAAATGGGTTGTGAAAAATATTTTAATTCAATCCACAGACCCCGGTCAGGTTTGTAAAATAAGGAATTATTAAAAGATTACATAATGCCTTCTAACTCGAGGCTATTTTACAAATATGCACATAAATATTCTGAAAAGCAGCGGTTCTTGACTATGTGAAGACACTGGGGCGCGAAATATGAACCTGGTCATTAAAATCCAAAAGAGTCAATGAGTGACTTTCAAAAATATTTTCTGCCAGATTAGGGAAAATAACAGAGTACGTCAGTATGCGTGGATTCTTAAAGGGGCAATTATAATGATGATACCAATATTATTTATAGCATTTTTTTTTTTTTTTCACAATGCAGCAGCAGCAGGCTAAAATGATGGTATGGAAGATTGACTGCACAGGGGGAGTTGAATAATTACAGTGGAACTTTGAGAATTATAGGAGTGATCATACTTTGGACATTCAAGCTGGGTTTTGCTTGGAATATTATGATAATGACTTGAATGATGGATCTAGGTAAACGTATGTGTATGTATGGGAGTTCAGTAGGAGATGTCTCACCTCACACTGGGCCTCTCATCTCAATACCATCTGTTTCAGTGCAGACACAGATACACAAAACAAACACAAGAAGTGTTAAAAATGTGAACACACGAGAAGCAGAGGAAAATACACTTTGCTTGAAATACATTAAGTGCTACACCGTGTACGTTTTGGAATTTGTTGCTCTGCCCAGAATCCTCAGTTTGAAGGGTTCAACCAAAAGGAAAACAGCGTATTGTTCGCCTACTGGACATACGTGGGTTTAAGAATTGTGTGTGTGAGTGAGAGGGTAGTCAAGTAATTATGAATTTTTTGGATAGGAAGTGGTCCCCTGATAGATAGATAGATAGATAGATAGATAGATAGATAGATAGATAGATAGATAGATAGATAGATAGATAGATAGATAGATAGATAGATAGATAGATAGATAGATTGATTTGAGGTTACAAATCTGTAGTTTTAGGGTGTCATACTTTATTGCCAAACTCCCCTCTCTTCCTGTCACACCCGCTTTTTACTGACATTGTCAAATATCAGGTCAAGTAAACTGAAAATATGTTGGAAAAATGTTTCTTAAGAGATGATATATCAAAGGGCTTATCTGTCACCATGTTTTCTCACTCTGACACACATACAGGAATTTGGGTATAAACTATGTACTCTGGTATTCTGGCTACGCCTGGACTGCATATGACCAACACACAGACACACACATATGTGGCACTGCCTGGACGGTGTACGAGCAGCATATCTGTCAGTGTGTGACAGGTTGACAGCTCAAGCTCCCAGCACTTTGTCCACTATCATCACGTCAAGAAACACATGCACAACCATACTCTCTCTCACTCACTCACTCACTCACACACACATACACACACATACAGACACACATATTTCCATTCAAAGATTACATCAAAATGGGCAAAAATGGCCATTTTAATCATTTAATACTCTGCGTCAGAACTCTAACTTGACTGTGCACACATACAGGAGAATACAAGCGGAATTGAAAGATATAACATCTATCAAATGTATTGATATCTTAAAAAGTGAAATAAATCCTATATGGAAATCAATGAAAAAATATACACCCCCCCCCCCCCCCGCGCCCATTTGCACTTTTAAAAGTAAAAAGAGTTTTTTATATGAGTTTTCTCGATCTCAAGACAGGTGCTATAAAACTGTTGGAAGCTTTAAGTGTTTGCCACTCCCTTTGTCCTCTGTCTTTCACTGTCAGTCTTTGCTTAACGCTATCTGTCAGAGCAGAAATGCAATAAATTGTTTTTAGAAAACAACAATAATTCAAATTAATTAATGATATCAGATTCAATATGATTTCAAAAACCCAGCAGCCAGTTTCATGAGTTTTAGACACGTTCAATGTTCAATGTCACACCAAAGTTATCAGCACTTTACTGAGACTGACTTACAGGCTCATGGCAATGCACAATATGCAGACAGCACATGGGTGCCAATAGTATTATCTCGCCATAATAGCTGCATTTAATGATATACACACATGCCTCAAGTCTGGTTTTTATTTCAGTAGATGGAGTTCAGCCATTACAAAACCAAGCCAGGTCAGACTAGATAATTTCACTCACTAGCACAATCATGGATCACGGCTTTAGCACATTTCATACAATTAAGGATTGTGGATTTGAAACAGTCTAAACAATGGTCCTAAATTAAATTTTGAGTTTCGCAGTCAAAGACGCTCTGGCTTCTCTGAAAATACAATCAAACAGAATGAGAATGTAGACGTAGTCGTTAACAGGATTGCTGGGCATACCCACCCACAATATGGCATTTTTCGGGCTTTCTGATATTCTATTACTCGCTCTCTTTCTAACAGTTGAGTATTCAGTGGCTCTTCAGCTGTAGCATAATTCAGCAATTCTTACACTCTGAAGTCTGCATTGTGTCTGCACTTTAAAAGACTGGGGGCAATAACACAAAGCAGAGAAAGTCAATACAGCTTTGGTAACAAGAGAGACACGGGAGTGAAAAGAAATGAAGAAAAATCAAGCCGGGCAGAATTCAAGAATGATAGGAATGATTGAATTGATTTTTTTCCTTCTTGGTCTTCGTCTGGCAAGTGAATATTAAAAAAAAAATCTTCTCTGGGTTAACAACATCTTCATTATCATCTCTTGACATTTTATCAAGGGAAAGGATGAGTTTCATAAAGAAGGCAAAGTGTAATGAAACACAGTTATGGCAAGCCTGACAGAAAACACTGTCAGAAATACAACTCAAGCAGCAAAAGGAAATGAATGAAACCTTATGAGGTTGGGAGACATTTTCCCAAGTGACAGGGCAAAACTGTAAATGACAAAATTAGATCAATGCACAATTTCCAGGAAGTTCAGTATAATAGCTAAATTAGTTGGATCTTCTCTTTCATTTACATTTACATTCAAATTACACAATTCCAGCCATATTTTGCATCTATTTGCACACAGGGACAACAATATGGATTTGAACCAAACCTAGTAGTAAGAAAATAATAATTCTATAAATATGCATTGATATATTGAAAAGTTCAGGATAAAAAGTAAAAAAAAAGGAAGAAGGCATTCACAGGGGTCAAGGGAGGACAGGCAGAAGAAACAAACAAAAGAAACTGACAGAAGAACAAAAGGGAGATTATGCACAGACATGGATTGAAACTGGAGAAGACAGAGAGGAAGAAAAGAGACGTTCAACAAAGTTACAGGAAGACAGAGAATAAAGTGTGAGAGAAAGATATTGAATGAAACAAAAAGAGACATTGGACAGCTCTTCCTTCCAATAAGTGAAAGACCTCAAACTACAGTGGATGAGAGAGCTGCACTTTATGGGGCTATTCTCTCTGCATTAGCATTAGCTATAGCTCTCAGACTGACAACCAAGTGCTCTCCTCTCAAGGTCAGGAGGGGCACACACTACCACGGGCCATGACACACACACACACGCACACACACTATAGTCAGAGACTCAATTTGACACACACTCATGCCGTCTTATGCACAGGCAGATAGACAAAAAAACAGCCGCACATAGTAACAAATCCACACTGACATGGAGAGACAGATGGCTCTGACAGAAAACTATTGATCATTATTAATTTGGATATATGAATAAACCACTGAGAATACAAAGGAGTTACGAGTTAAAAGTAAAAAATATATTAGGTAATTATATAATGTGGCGGGATCAGTCTGAACAAATAAGTAATAAACAAAACAAAATAAAGGCACAAAATGATATGATGCCCACAACAACTTTCTTCCTCATGAGGAAGAATGTAGAACACCAATCACCGTGACAAATCACAAAATCTCTTTCTATCTTCATTTTTTTATCCTCTCAAGAAATACTTATTTCATAAATATTGTGCAATTATTTACAGTGATTTATTCATAGTAAACTCTATGTACGATTAATAATATAACGCAATTTTAAATCAAGATGTGTATTGCCTTTGAAAGCTAAAATAATCACTTGACTTGTTAAACTGTTTTATCAGAACTGATTTCCACACAAAATCAAATGTGAGTACTACACTCTCAGACACACTGTCCATATAAACATTTACTTGGTCACAAACACACTGAAGAACACTGAAGCAGCATTTAGCATAGGCCCTTTCATTAAATGAATGCTGCGGAAACAGTTTTTAATCACTTCTCAAAAAATACTGATCGAATTGAAAAGGCATTTAAGATCTGTGGGGCAACCAAGCAAGAAAAAAGAACAAGTAAACATCATCCGCCACTGCTTGGTGTGTTACTGGTAGTTAACTATTGCACGGTTTCTGGCTAATCAGCTTGCAGAACCTCATTAAGACATTACTTATGCAGACTTTATGTATTAACAGGGCCTGGCCTGCTAATGGAAACACTAAGTCATTGCCTGTTTGAAATAGTGAGGGAGTTAGGTTCTCTCTATTGTTATCCTATATAGTGTTGGGGTAAAACCTTAGACCCCTGCTTGAGTCGTGTTAAGCTGCCTTTCATGAGCACAGCGTCTCCCAGAAGACCTGCAGTTTTTACAAACCCCCCCCAAAAAAAAAAAAATCAACTGGCTGGTCTCCTTGTGTCTGAATGCATGAAAGTTGATGGTAAAATCTGGTTTTGTGTTTCAGATTAGTTGACTTTTTGGACAGGATCACTTCCTGCCAAAGAACAGAAAGAGAGAGAAAACAAAGAGGGGAAGAAAGTGCACAGAGGCAATCTCTGATGTGATTTTTTGATAACCATAATCATAATCTGGCTGGGGCGATCCAATTCCTGAGACAGTTTATGGGGTAGGGAGGGCCATTAGAATTAGAATGAGATGAACACAAATGGCTATTTATCCCTTGTGTATGTGTGTATATCTGTTTGTTTGTCATGAATATCTATTTATGTGGATTAACGGATCGGTGGGGCCATCTGAAATGCATGTAGTGGACCTCACAGCATGTCTCCTTCCAACACACGCACACACACACTTAAAAGAGCAGATCCTTTACATATTATGCATTACAAAAAATGTAACTGCGCATGTGTATTTACATTTTAGGTTTAATGGCACTTGAGGCTGCGTGTGTTTGTTATCTTACAGTGACTCCAGAAGCAATATGTGTGATGAGTGCTCTCATTCATACAGCATACAGCTGTGTTTTCCCTTTAGTTAGGTCTTAAATAAATGTCTATTTCCATGAGTGTGTGCCTGTGACTACCCGTATGTGTGTGCATGCGTGTGAGTGTGTGTGCGACTGAGTGTTGAGAAAGTGGTAATTACCATTCAGCAGTAGCTAAAGTGACATGTTTGAGGAAGAGATAAGGGGACATAAATTGGCCTGGTATAAAACGGTGATATTTCCTCTACTGCTTTAGAAAAACCCATTTACTCTGCCTCTTTAGCATGTCAAGACCCCTGTCACTACCCTCTCATCCCTCGGCCAGAAGGACTCATGCACACCCTCCCATACACACATATGCTTCACACAGTCAGTTGGGTCCTTGTGAAAAAGTGCTCATCTGCATTCCACTATTAACATGGAGAGACTCAGAGAGAGACAGAAAGGGAGAGAGTGTGTGTAAATCAACATAATGGGGCCGGGACCTCAGTAGGTCTAAAAAGAGAGCAGACATGTGGAGGACAAGTACTGATTTTCTTTTTGCTTTCATGAAGAGAATCAGCAATAGAGCACATCTGTCAGGGCCAGCAACACAATTGTCCCTTTGGTTTGACATGGAGATGAAGCATGATAGGAAAGAAGAGCAATAAAGGCTCAGCAGAAAGAGTGAAATGATGAAGAGAGATCATAACCAGTAATTCTCGACACTTTCGTGTTTTCCTGTATTGTTTCAATTTTACAGTTTTATACGTTGTCATATAAAAATATGCACGCACACACATACATACACACACGTGCGCACAATCACATATCTATGTATAACTATATATATATGTAAATTTTTATATGTATAAGATTAGATGTCCAAGTTTTAACCCCAAAACAATGACCCTATTAATAATGAACCTACTATTGATATACTGAAAAACTACAGTTTTCCAGACCATTTTCCATATTTCAAAGTTTAAACAAATAGTGTCATCCCTCCCTTCTGTTTAGAACAGGATAGACATAACTATCCCTTCTGCCAAAATCTCTGTGGCCATGTGAAAGCTCTTCTCTTGAGGGTTTTCAAGTACACCTCCCAAATTCAGGGGTTTGCCAAACTGACTGGGCTTCCTGCCCCTCATTTGCAGTTTTAAAAAACCTTCCTCATTCTTCATGACAGGATCCATCACGACAAGCATCGATTGTCGTCACGATCCAAGGTTTCCATCAAAACAGTCACCAACGACCTCAGCTCTGGGAAGCCTCTTTATTAATGGAATATAAACTATTAGAATTCCGTGTTCTAACATGGAGGCACACTCTGGTTACCAGGATCAAAAGTAAATAAGTAATGTAGGAAAGAATGTTTTCTGAACCGATTCACTTACTAAAGCTGACACAGTCTCTTGGTTTCTCTGATGTATGCCGAGACATCGTGATTGGCCCACATCAAGATTGGTGTTTTATCCTCCATAAGCCAGAGCTTCATTTAATGCTTAGGTCATGTCCCATTCTCTCTCCCACAGTGGGACAAGTGGATTTGAAAAAAATAAACGCGGGATGTATTTGTTTATGTGCCCTCTGTTTGACTCGAACAGGAATTAGAGACCAACCTTATGAGAGGATGCCACGGAGAGGAAGTTGATCGTGCCGTCATAAGGCCAGAGGAAAAGACGGAAAATACCCGGCGATAGGATCCCTGGTTGAGCAAACGCCAGTCTATGAACATCTCATCCGTATCCCCTCACACAAAACCTGCCAACTCCAAGAAAAACCAAAGAGGAGGCCTGATTAACGGCTCTGGGTCATTGACCTTCTCTTTATTGGTGAGGTTCTGGTGGTGATGACCACAGTGAACCCCGGCATCAATCTTGTAACTGAGATAGTTACGTTCATCTGACCACCAGGAAATACTCTTCTCGCTATGGGAAAGTATTACTGGAGAAAGCACTCACTGGACAGGAAACAGCCCAATAATACCTGAAAGTTGTAAATTTTGACACGCAGAGGAACATGGAAAAGAAGACCTTGGCAATCTTTGGCATCTTATGATCGACGTTATATAGAAATGCTCAATATTTAACTCACTGTGCAAGAAAAAGTGACTACAACAACACTTACTAAAGGTTTCTTCTTCATTTTTTGCTCCCTCATGCTAAAGTACATAAGCTCCCATTTCATTACACAGCCTAAAATCTATGAGCAATCAGAAATCAAAGACCAAAAGTGATTTTCCTGTCCTGTTGTGCATCACATTGAAAGAAGAAATAATTTAAACTGACACCTTTTATATAATGTACAGTTTATTTTATTACGATGATAAAACAGCCCGATGTATCGCATTCAACTCACCAGAAGGAGGAAACGTTCTTGTTTGCAAAAGATCTAATGACGGATTCTGTTTACATCAACCGGCCAATCACAGTTTTCCGTTTCACATTGTTGTGCCGATGGTTAGTGGGCTTGTTGTGTCAGTGATTCTCCTTGAACTAAGTTGTAAAAGACAAAACCTTCAATAGCGCCACACAGAGAAGATTGTGAATCATTTCTGCCAGTGCCATTCTCCGGGTCGCAGGTTAGAACCCTCGGTGTGTTGCCAAGCAAACACACACACATACATGGACACACTTAAGCCACAGGGGAAGAGGTGAATGGAAGGGAGGAGGACAAGAAAAGGAGTGAGAGGAGCAGACAGGAGACGAGGTCAGATCATTCTTTAGCCTCACAGTTGAGGAAGAGTTAAGCCTTTTTTCTCCCAGGTAAATAAAAACCACACCCTGTGAATGTGTGTGTGTGTGTTTTATATGGCTTCCACCTCCTGCAATGTTTACACCACTGACATGACCCCATGCAAAGTCTTTGCATTTCCTCTTTACTTACACTCTTGTCCGCCCCCCGACTGCCCTCACTTTATTCTATCCCCTTAATGGTATCTAATAATTTTCACTTTTTGTGTGTGTGTGTGTGTCCATGCAGGAGAGTGAGTGAGACAGAGAGCACAGCAAGCAGCAGGGGACAGGATATAGGCCAAGATTCGGACGTGGCGATCAAAATGTGTCCTTGGCTCAATACATTTCACAAATTTGACACAACTTTCTCAACCTCATCATGATTCAGTATTTGCTCTCACTGTCTTGTTTTAGTTTCAGCTTTTTTTTTTACTTTCTTCTATTTTCTTACTTTTGTCACAGTATTTGTTTTCATAAAAATTCTCTTTCCTATTTTTTCAGACTTTATTTTTTCTTTAAATCTTGTGAGATTTAAAGGTTTTCATCATGAATATAATTCTTCCTCAGTGTCACATCACTTAAGTATTTCTATCTCTTTTGCCTCAAAGCCCCGCTTTACACACACACACACACACACACACACACACACACACACACACACACACACACACACACACACACACACACACACACACAAAATACACTTATTTTATGGTGAAAAGAGATCCTGTTGGCCCTGAGTGGTCCCTGCTCAGAACCGATTTTCAGACACAAACACATACTTAGAAGAATACTTGTTCAGCGTCTTCGTTCAGAGACTCCAAAATATCCAAGACCACCAAAGTGGAGTGTTGTCTGTGGTTTTGGGTTTTGGGTTTGACACAAACTTTAGTTTAAGAGAAAAGGGAAAGCAGTTTGATATGTTGTCAGTCAGTTCAAGTGCTGCAAAAAATGATTTTGTGAAGCGTCTTCATTTCTGAATAATAATAATAATGTTATTATATTTCATACTGTGTGTCCAGGAGACCAGGTGGGAAGGTAGTAAGGCTAGAAGCTTAGGAGCAGTCTTTAAGTTGTTCTTGGTACTGACAGGAAGAGAAATGGAGTAGGAGTTATCTTGAAGGAGGGGTTTGTTAGGAATGTTCTGGAGGTGAAAAGAATGTCAGATAGACTTATGAGTCTGAAACTGGAAAGTGAAAGTTTGATGCTCAGTGTTAGTGGCTATGTCTCACAGGTGGGATGTGAGTTAGAGGACAGGGAGAAGTTCTGGAATTAGTTAGATGAAGTGATGCTGAATAATCCCAGAGATGAGAAAGTGGTAACTGTTGGAGACTTCAATGGACATGTTGGTGCAGACAATAGAGTGGATGAAGAAGGGCAGATTTGGTATACAGGATAGGACCACAGAGGGACAGGTGGTGGTAGACTTTGCAAAAAAGATGGAAATGGCTGTAGTGAACACCTTTTCCCAGAAAAGATAGGAACATAGGGTAACTTATAAGAGCGGAGGTTGGAGCATGCATGTAGACTAAATCTTGCATAGTCAAGGTAACCTGAAAGAGATCAGTGACTGCAACGTAGTTGTAGGTGACAGTGTTGCCAGGCAGCATAGGATGGTGGTTTGTAGGATGACTGTGGGAGGAGTGTTGTATGTTTCAGGGAGGAGTTGAGAAAGACTCTGAGTGGTCAGGGAGAGCTTCCAGATGACTGGACAACTACAGCTAATGTTATCAGGGAGACAGGTAGGAGAGTACTTGGTGTATCATCTGGAGGGAGAGTCGATAGGGAGACTGGGTGGTGGAGAAAGCGGTGTGCAAGTGGGACACTGTGGGGACAAAGTACAGGGAGATATAGCAATAGGTAAAGACAGAGGTAGCAAAGGGCGTACGATGACTTGTATGCTCAGTTGGACAGTAAGGAAGGAGAGAATATCCATACAGGTTTGTGAGACAGAGAGATAAAGATGGAAAGGATGTACATCAGGTCCAGGTGATTAAGGAATGAGAGGGAAATGTATTGAAAGATGCTAGAAGAGTGATGGGAAGATGGAAAGAGTACTTTGAAGAGCTGATGAGTGAGGAAAATGAAAAAGAGGCAAGGGTAGTAGAGGTGACTATTGTAGACCACAAAGTAGCAGAGATAAGTAACAGAGAGTGGGGAAAGCATTGAAGAGGATGAAGAGTGGAAAGGCAGTTGGTCCTGATGATATACCTGTGGAGGTATGGAAGTGTCTAGGAGAGGCAGCAGTTGAGTTTCTGGCTAGATTATTCAACAGGATCTTAGAGAGTGATAAGATGCCTGAGGAATGGAGAAGACGTGTGATGGTGCCCATTTTTAAGAATAAGGGGGATGTGCTGAATTGCGGGAACTATAGAGGGATAAAGGTGATGAGCCATACAATGAAGTTTTGGGAAGGAGTAGTGGAAACTAGACTGGGAGCAGAGGTCAACATTTTTGAACAGCAGTATGGCTTGATGCCTAGAAAGAGTTCTACAGACGCAATATTTGCTTTGAGAATGCTAATAGAGAAGTACAGAGAAGGCCAGAGGGAGCTGCATTGCATTTTTGTAGACCTAGAAAAAGCAATATGGCAGGGTACCAAGACAGGATTCTAGTATTGTATGAGGAAGTCTGGAGTAGCGGAGAATTCTGTTAGACTGGTGCAGGACTGGTGTATGCTAGCTGTGACACAGTGGTGCGGTGTGCAGTAGGGGAAACAGAGAAGTTCAAGGTGGAGGTGGGACTTCATCAGGCAGGTATCAGCTCTGAGCCCCTTCTTGTTGGCAGTGGTGATGGACAGGCTGACAGATGTGGTTAGATAGGAATCTTCATGGACCATGATGTTTGCAGATGACATTGTGATCTGTAGTGAGAGCAGGGAACAGGTTGAGGAAAATCTAGAGAGGTGGAGGTATGTGCTAGTAGACGCACGACAGAGTATATGTGTGTGAATGAGAGGAACCCGGGTGGAACAGTGAGTTTACAGGAAGTTGAGATCAAGAATTTGGAGGATTTCAGTCACTTTGGGGTCAACAGTCCAGAGCAGTGGAGAGTGTGAAAAAGAGGTCAAGAGATGGGTTCAAGCAGGTTGGAATGGGTGGAGAAAAGTGTCAGGGGCACTATGCAATAGAAGACTATCAGCCAGAATGAAAGGGAAGGTGTACAAGACACTGGTGAGACCAGTGATGCTGTATGGACTAGAAACAGTTACAATGATGAAAAAGCAGGGGGAAGAGTTATAGGTTGCAGAGATGAAAATGCTAAGGTTCTCTTTGGGAGTGACCAGGATGGATAGGATCTGGAATGAAACGATCAGAGAAACAGCACATGTCAGATGTTTTGGGGAGAAGGTAAGAGAAGCCAGACTGAGATGGTTCAGTTATGTACAGAGGAGGGATAGTGATTATATTGGTTGACAGATGCTGGAATTGGAGCTGCCAGGCAAGAGGTCTAGATGAAGACCAAAGAGAAGATTTATGGACGTAGTGAGAGACGATATGAAGGTAGTTGGTGTGAAAAGAGGATACAGAGAATAGGGTTAGATGGAGAAGGTTGATTCGCTGTGGTGACCCCTGAAGGGAAAACCAAAAGGAGAAGAAGAAGACTATTCATGAACATTTCAATTTTTTAAATCACATACAGTGTTGTATTTGAAGATGACTATCAAACCATTGTACAGAGGATAGAGACCTTCTAAAGTAAGTGGAAAAGTAATCAGAAAGTGGAGTTGAAATAAGCTAGTATTAAATAGGTATCAGTATTCTGCAATAAATTACATCTTCAAAGTAACCTTCCTCAACCTGATTGAGTCAAATAAACAATAAGTGTGTCTGACAATGACAATGATATTATTTTCTTGTTGGTAAACAAGCAGGGCCGGTGGATTAAGTCACCAGACAGTATACTTGAAACTGAAGAGGTTTTCCTACATAAGCACAACCAGTATAATTATTTCAAACATGGGGAAAACTAAATCACATTACAACGCGGATTTACATATGATTAGCGTCATACAAAGGCAGGATTATTATGAGTAGTAGAGAGACAGCCATTCCCCTCTCTCAGTCCTTTTTCCAAGTCTTGATTCACAGAGCTTTGACATATGTTGAAATTGTTCTCGTAATGCAGATGATTCAAAAAACGTGTTTTTTTACCTTTAGGTTGACAAAAGCATGATAATTATTGATAATGTGATAAAATGCGGCGTGGGAAAAATCCTGGGAACTGAGCTGTCAAAACAATGAATTTAACAGAAGCCATTAGTTTATTTTTTCCTTGTGGCCCAAAAAGGTGACTTACTCTTCCATTTCAATTAAACAACAACAGGAAATCCTGCCCTTTCAAGTCCAACCACTTCTTAGGATGTTTTGTAAAGACTCAAATGTTGAAATTCAGAATCAAATAGTCAACTGAAAGGCCAAATGTAAATTCACAAGAATCAGGGCTTTATATTTTTTGGATATTTTTCGTAAATGACCTTTAACACATTTTACAGTTGCACAAAATGTGAACAGGACATAGGATTTGTGATTTGTTACTCGGAGAATATGTCACCACTGGTTATCCAAAGTAGTTTGGGGAAAATGATTATCTGAAAATGTGATTAAAGAACCTAATTTGACCTTTTATACAGTGGTATTCACTAATTGGCAGTGATGTATCAATTTGTTTTGTCTGCCAGGGTGTTGTCAAGACGATGAGAATTACGGTTCTATTTTTGTCAAACCTCCCTTCATATCTGTCCAGTTTGAGATTAACCATAGATATTGCTTTACCAACTGTATTGGATTGCTGATTTTTTTCCCCCCTTTTTTTACTTGTGATAAAGTCTCATGCATTTGTCACTTTTAGTTTGGTTGTCTTCTGACAAGGACAACAAGAAACAGAATCATGTCAGCAGCCAATAACAGAGTAATTCAACTGTGTAATTGTGTTGATTCAACCAGCTGACCGCCAACCTTATTGGCTGCTGAGACCCTACATTTCATAACAATGTCAACTAAATTTCAAGGATTTATTTTCTGTATCCCTGTATTTCTGTTTTGACCAAAGATACTGGCTACTGTTCAAATCAAAGAGGGAATTCCCTGACTCAAATATAACATGGACATTCAAGCAACATTACACATGAAGGCAATACCATTTGCTCAATGTCATTTCCTATTCAAAGTGACGGACTGGTCTTCTGTTTGCAAAACATTTATTGCTTCTTCTATGCATACATGAATGCACACACGGACACATACCATTCCACTATGACAGGTAGAAATATTTGTGCTTTTTCCGCAACAGGGACACAAGGTACCACTTGTTACTAACTATATGGTAACTGAGCCATAGGATGGCCAGTTTGACTCAGTAGCACACACACAACAAAAGACAAAGTAGAATTTTATTTTGCATCTTTTAAACATTAAATCTGTCAAATCCAGTTTAAGCAACACTGGGATATATTTTTTGATTTTCCATCTCAGTTCTTCTAAAAGGCAAAAACTGTTCTTTGGAACATACCCTAATCAACTGGGAGACCCAAAGTCCACAGACATGTAGCTTTCATATGACTGTTTTCCATGTTAATATTTTTTTTTTTACATTCCCAGGGGTGAACAATTCTCTCTATACTGTTTCAGTATATTTAATTACTTACAGTTACTTACTGCCATGGGTCTTAATTTACACTATCAGGGTGGAAATGTGGCATTTTGAAGGAGATAAAGGTGCAGCACACACCGATTTCCTCCCAGCTCTGTCAATGCCAAATACTGCTTCTACTAATTAAGATAATGTTCAGCTGAAAGTTGGAAATACAATGCATAGTTTCATGATAAAAAGGTTTTTATGACTATCACATTAAATTGTTATATTGGACCAGGTATGCTTGACAGTAACGTGGATGACTGACATGTAGGGTGCGTACAATAAGAGCAGTGTTTGAGTGAAGGGAAAAACATTACTGTTACCAAATTAAGTTAGAGGGAGAGGACAAGGAGGGGTACTTGATGAAAGAAATATTCAAATAGCTGAAATTGCTAAAAATTAAATTACAACAGAATTAGAGGATTGTTCATAGAAAACTTCAGAAAGAAAATCTCCAATCGGTTGTCTGTTATATGTAGAAAGTTGGTATCTGATGTAATTATTTCTCTGAATGGAAGAAAGTCATGATTTTTTATCTAAGCTTCTCCAACTGTCTGATGTCCAAAGGCAGTATTTTAAAATGTTTTCTTGTGTTCCCCTTTGTAGCTTTGTAGCTAATAATAATATGGACCAAAACCTGGGCCTTTGAAGCAGTTTTGTACCTGATGTGTGCCTGTTATTTATTTGTTTTTTAGTCCTGTCACCGAAAAAAACAAAACAAAAACAAACATACAAATAAATGAATAAACAAATGAGTGTGTTCATATAAGGGCTACAGGTGTCCACATTGTAACATAAGATAATTACACAGAAAGATGTTACACAGAATTTTTTTTTTTACTTTTAATTAAGTAAATACCGGACCCTCCACAAACACATACCGGATATGCTTTTTTTTCCTGAACAGTGCCTATAACACAGCTGATGAAAAAGATTAATAGTAAATAACAAAAGAAAAAGTCCATCCATCCATCCATTTTCTATCCCCACTTTGTCCTACTACAGCTGATCACTATCTTTGTCTTCCTCCTGCACACCAAAACATTTAAATCATTTTCTTAAGTGTCATAATTGAACAGCCTCAGAATTTCACAGTTATTTCATTGGTCAAATGTGACGAGGCTAAATGTTTTGGCGACATGAACTATGTCACCCCAGTAAAAATCCATAAATCAGTCACATTGCTTAAGCCCCAGTGTTCAAAGCGTGTGAAAAAAGTAGCGGGTTATAATCTAGAAATGACAGTACATACACATTTACATACCTCTAAACTACAAGCAGTTATCCCTTAATTCCGGAGGGAATATCAGTTGGTCAGAGCGAATACGTTTTTGGTACTGATGTTCCGTTTACTGATTGGAGCAGACTTGGGGAGTTCCTGTGGTTGGAAGGCCAGATAACTGTCATCAGGTTTCATAAATCAGTTGTGCCATATAACATTAGAGACCAAATAAACACACCTTTTGATACTGTTTCTTGGGCCAAATGAGCCTGATGCTCTAAGGGACCAAAGGCAAAAGAAAACAGTGACCAGTGCAGCTCTATTCATATAACTGCTGCTAACAATTACGTCAACCAAATTGAAAACTTCAATGGACCTCTAAAACGATGCGAAACCAAAGATTACACAGATGTCACTATTAAAATTCAGAATTCAATGAGGGAAATGAGATAAGACAAATGACCGGTTGCCTAGCGGGAACCTGACGAGAAAACACAAATGGAAATTCCCGAGGCATCTTGTGCAGAAATTCATGGGCAACAGGGAATATGGGTCAGGTAGGCATGATGGTGGAAAGTTCCTCTTTATCAAAGGGAAAAAACAGCTATGCACTGATAATGGCGCTCAAAGCTGATACAAAAGTGCAGAAAAGCCCTTGAAAACATCTTTACGTAAGAAAAGGGATCGGTTAACTGAGTGAATTGATAACCCACAGGACAGAGAAGAAGCTGATGGACAAGCACACATTAACATACACCAACATACAAACCATAGTAACAGGCATGCAAACTTTTCATTGAGACACAGCGGTGATAGACAGAGAGGAAAGCATGAAGTTAATGAGTAGATTGTGGGCCAATAACATAACCAGTCACCCACAACAACGCGCTGCCCAAACTCCTTACCTGTCTGCCTTACTGCACTGCATTCTGGGAGTGGAGTGGCAGAGCAGAGCAGCGATGGGATTTGAAAGGCGTTCTGCTTGGGCGACTCACTGATTTGCATTCAACAGTGGAAACACACAATGCACATGCCCAAAAAAAAAAAAAAAACAGTCATGCAGACGCACAACAAGAAGTTGGTTAGTATGTTTGCACACACAAACAGTATGTATGTGCCTTTATAGAAATCGTCTAATGATTAACCCCTGACACAAGATTTTAACATGTGTGCAGGTGAAAGAAAATGAACGGGGATTACGGTTCAGAGGAAAATATACAGGCGTTCCTCTCAAAACCTTCTCTCCTCACCATTTTTTTTATCTCTGGCATGTTATTTTTCGCTTTACGATTCTGATAATGATGATATTAGAGAGAAGAGAAGGGGGAGGAGAAAGGTGAGGAGAGGATGATGGGTGCCGCATGCGATTGTTCGTCCTGTCTTTCCTCCTTTTTAGTGCTACACATCGCATGGAGAGAGGAAGAGAAGATAGAGAAAGACAGAGGGGGGTTCCTCAATGACTAATTTTCCTTTCTTTTATAGCAGCATAAATTTAACAGGAGGGGGGTTGAGGGGTAGAGTAGAAATCCTTTTAGCAGCCTGATTTATGTACGTCTGATGGGAGAATCATAGATCACAACCAGAAGATGGCAAAGACACTGATGATGATGGGGCCCTTTGACGGGGCCTACTAATGCCTTGGCGAACAAAATGTAACCAATCTATGGGGGCCCTCAAGCATGCAATGGTCCTCTAATGGGAACTATAGCAAACTATACGCCTGTCCCCGATGACAGGGGCTGGGGGAGGTGCATAAGTACGCGAGGGAGAGAAAAGATAGAAAAAGGGAAGTAACTTCAAATTCACCTGGTTTGAAGGGAATCAGATTTTAGGAAATATAATATCAAGTGTGAGAGCACAACAGTAAATGGAAGGGTTGAAACCAAAGTGATACCAAGAAGCAATAGGGAGATTACTGGAAAATGTGAGCGATAGAAGCCTACTTGAAAGGGACTCTAAATATCAGCGGGAAAAACAGCAAATAAAAAAGCAGCCAAAGGGGTAAACAGCTAAACAATAGACAACAAGTAAACGATGCATGAGTGTCCACCTTAAATCACCCAAAGCCATTCACACATATACTGACACACAGGCTTGGTGCACATTGCAGCACATGCAGCCCCACCAATCATCTTTATATCAAAACATCATTATGCTGTCTGACAGCAGCTAAGATTCCAGCGAGGCCTCCTTGTCATAAATTGTCAGCTGTTGCAGTGCTGCAATGAGAGCCTTTTCATTTTGGAATGTCAAAGCTCTCCTGAGCCTCGTAAAGATTGTGGGAGACTTGGGAGATGGGGCAACGGCGATGGAAATGGCAGAGTGTGGAAGGGAGTTGGATAACTGAAGATGGCAAGTCCGGTTAGATAATGGTAGTGCAGAAGCCTTGACAAAGCTTTCCCAATGTGAATACAAAACATTATGTAGACTTTGCTTTTGGACTTAATGATATTTCATCCGACTGTGACTTAAATCTATCTCAACAGCAATTTTATGGTGCAAAACAGATTCTCATTGTAAAAAAAAAAAAGGGGGGGGGGGAGTCAAACTTTGAAATGGGGCAAAAACACTAAAAATGTATGACTGTTCAGATCCTTTGTCTAGACTTTTGATGGCTTGGCCTGAAAAACGCTGGTTTATCATTAAGTGGAGGTCATGGTATATCCAGAAGTCTGAAGTAGAGGCTGTTACAGCCATTGTTTAAGAAAGGGAATACCAAGCAGGAAAAACAAGAGACAGAACTCTTTGTTTTGAAAAATACAGCTTTTGTCAATCAGAGTGAGCAAGGAAGTACTGACCCCGGTGGATAACAACAATGGACCGCTGCTGATACTCGCTGCAAATTGTGAAAGGAGATTGTCGGTAGCAGTAGTTACGGCTTTGCTGCGGGATTCAAGGAAAGATGGAGGGGGGAGGACACTTTTCTAAATGAAGACACACACATTTTGGAGATTGAGAATGGGAAGTGGCCCTAACAGGCTTTAAAAAAATTTGACTCTTTTCACATGTTGTTAAAGTTACAAGTGCTGATTTCCCAGTGTTATTTCTGATCACATACAATCTAGCACATGTGACATTCATTCATTCATTCAACATCGATAACACTTATCTTGCACTGTGGGTGGAGGGGAGCTGGACCCTTTCCCAACTGTCATTGGGTGACGGGTGTGGCTCACCTTGGGCCAGTCGATCAGAGGGCCACATGGAGAGACAAACAGCGTTTCACTCCCTCATTCATCCATTTGGGCAATTTCCAATGAGAGAATGCATTTCAAAATACTACCAGCCTTTTTTGTGATATCAGTCTCCCAAAATGCATTTGATTAATCCAAGTAATTTTACCAGAAAGTGACTGAGTAGATTTGGGGACAGATGAAAGAAAGGTGAAATAAAGGGAGACGCGTACATGTACTCCGCCAAGAAAAGCTAATTTACAGTAATTCAAATAAAAAAAAACAATAACTGGTTTGATTCAATGTACCATTACCGTAATTTCTGGATTATAAGCCGCTACTTTTTTCCACATCACTGCAGCTTAAACAATGTGTGGCTAATTTAAGTTTTTTTTTGGGCTGACGAGCTTCATGCCATCAAAACATTTGTCCTCGTCACATCGGACCAATGAAATTACTGTGAAATTCTGAGGCTGTTTTGGATTCCAATACTGAAGAGAACAACTTAAATGGTTTTAGCGCACAGGAGGAAGATGAAGATAGCGATCAGCTGAAGTAGGACAAAGCAGGGATAGAAAGATTAATGCTTGGATGGACTTTTCTTTGTTTTATTCATTATTGATATGATAAAATTATAAATTTGTCATCTGCCATGTTACAGTTCATTATGTGCTGGGAAAAGCATTTCCAGTTCATATTTGTGGAGTTTACTCATATGTATTTTATTAAAAGTAAAAAAAGAAAAAAAAAAAAGGTTTCTGTGCTAATATCTCACGTTGCAACGTGCACACCTGCGGCTTATAAGTGTGGCCTATATATGAACACATATATGCATTTATTTTTAGCCGGTGCGGCTTATATTCAGGTGCACTCAATGGTCGGGATATTACAGCATATGAAGGAAGTGTCTCAAATATGAATTTAGCTGGCGTGAGAAAGGAGGATACAGAGAATAGGGTTAGATGGAGAAGGTTGATTCGCTGTGGCGAACTTTGAAGGGAAAAAGCCAAAAGGAAAAGAAAAAGAAGGAAGTGTCTGAAAAATCCTGAAATAAATAAGAGAGTGGACTGGCAAATGTTTTACAACTTTATTTAATGCTTTACTTCTTAATTAAATGATGCTTGGCCTTTTCTTGGTTGCACCAAAAGCTCTTGAGTAAATATTACTTTGTGAAAATATTTATTTCCTTCTGAAGTGTATTAGGAGAAGTGTCATGTATGGTGAATGGAAAAGCTCAACTAAAGGTCAAGGTTGAGGCTACAACTGCTGGAACCAAAACTAAGTACATTTAATGGCTGCTTTGTAGATTACCGTTAGGACAGGAGTGCGATGGCAGCAGCACAGGACGGAGATGCCAGGATTGTGGAGCTGAAACAGAGAGAATAAAACAATTGATAACTGATAGTTAACAAGACACAGCTGAAAACAATGCCTGATTGGGAAACAATCACCGACACATGGGGAAAGTACTTTTTTAAAGTACAAAAACAAAAAAAAAAAATGAAGATGATGTTCAAGGGGAACTTTGGTTAAAGGTTGAACGGAAGGGTGCATAAAAAAACAAAAACAAAAACAAAACAAAAAAACAAAAAGGATGTGAGGCAACATGAAAAGTAGCATGAAAAGAGGAACTACTGCATTATTCACATTGAAGCACCTGTTCACCTACCTGGGCAGAGTTTTATCCAAAGAAACAGATGTTGCAAAAAAAATCTCCTCCGGCATTCAGAATAATCTGGCTGTCGTACTTATATTGTATCTATAAGCGTTAAATTATTAAATCATTCCTTGTATATAAATTGTGTAAAATTGTGTAAAATAGATAAAATATCAAAAGCCTGAACTATTTGTCCCTCAGATACTTCAAATGTCAACGAAACAAACTCAAGTGTGAGGAGAGACATTATTTGTAAAGCTGTAAGTCAAGTTTATCATTATATAACCACAAATTAAAAACAACAGTCTGCATTTTGTTGTGACCGTGTCGTTTCTCATCAAAATGTAGTTTGGAGAAAAAAAAAAAATATATTTTTGTGTGTGCGTATGTGAGTGTGTATATGTGTGTGAATGTGACTAATGTACCGTACAGCTCTTCACTGGTGCTGACAAAAAGACAAGTTTGCGTTGCTGGTGCGAGGGTGTCCCTTCAGGGCTTCCGTCCATCCACTGGCACGGGAGATGAACTGAGACAAGATGTCAGAGCAGGAAATGTCAGACCACTGCCAAACCGCTGTGGTGCACACCCCTGACAGGCACACACACACACACACACACACACACACACACACACACAGAAAAACACTTATATGGTCTTATATAGTCTGATATGTATTTCTAAAATAACAGCATAGTTCTACATCTTATCCATCCCACTTTCTCTCTCTCTCTCTCTCTCTCTCTCTCTCTCTCTCTCTCTCTCTCTCTCTCTCTCTTCCGTATACAAACACATACAAATGCACATGCAAAAACACACACATGCACACACACATTCACAAACTCACGCACACAATCTTTGTTCAATGTTCTGTGTACAAATGAAATACAGTTTCTGCCTTTCCCTTAACTTAAGAATGCTTGTTATTTTTACTATTTAACTACATCGGTCACATCAAATTTCACCCATTCATCACTTTCCAGATACAGAATTGTCATTTCTAAAAGTTTGAGCTGCAGGCAAATGAAGGGAAAGAAAAACGCTTTGTAGGGGAATGAGAGGGGATGGGAGCCGCAGCATGTCCACTGGCCAGTTCTTCTGTTTGTTTTCTTTGGTGGTGTGTACACATTACAGATGTCTTGAGTAATGCCTCCATCTGTAATCTCTCTTCTCTCTCTCTCTCTCTCTCTCTCTCTGTTGTTGTCCTCAGGATTCAGTTTTCCTTAAGTGTGTCAATTTGGGTCTCCTTGCTCAAGTTCAAACATTTAGCCCCGAAACAGTCATTTGTCTCCAACTTAGCTGACAGAGAGACAGAAATAGCAGAAAATACCTCAAGAAATAAAGAGGAGTGAGAGAAAGTGAGGGAGGGAGAAAAACATCTTGTATGTTTGACAGCACTTTTTGCTGCCTGTTTAAAACACACACACACACACACACACACACACACACACGCACACACACACACACACACACACACACACACATACACACACACACAGACTCACATATCACCCCTCCCCACCCCCGTCCTGTCTGGTTACTGGCTGTGCACTTGCAGTCCCTCTAGGGTGTGTGGGGTCACTCTGTGTGAGTGTGTGCATGCTAGTGGGTGAGGGGAGTTCACCGAATGCCAAGCCCCCCACCCTCCACCAGCCACACTCTTTCTCCCGCACACACACACACACACACACGCACACACACACTCAAATGTGTGCACACACACACGCCCACAGACTGAAAACATCCACACAAACACACATTCATTTCTACACAGCCCTTTTCATTGCAAAGCTACAGATGATGTGACGTCCAGCTGCATTTCCATCACTGTGACGATGAGTGCTCCTGCCAAACGCCCGGCAACCAGAGTCACATCTGCTCCTGTCTCTGTCGCCACGGCGATACTGCCGAAGTCTGCACGATAACCAGCACATGACCAGGGGGCACCAACGGGTGGCACAGAAAGAGAATGAGCAAGAGACAGAGGGAGTCTGTTACAGAAATATTCTTTTACAAAATTTCACATTTGTAAATTCACTTTGGTCAAAACCATTTGTCAGAAACTCGTTGCCTTTCCACGTATCGACCCAAATGCCTGCCAAATATCAAAGCTGTGAAACTTTTGTGTGTTTGTGCGGTCTCTTCCTCTTTTTTCCTTTTTTTTTTTTTTTCGGCTTTTGCGTAAATAAACATTTTCAAAGACATTTCCAAGTGAATCTACTCAGTCAAAAATAACTTTTTTATCCATTTTTAGGGGTGTGGGAATGAAATGGCAAAAAACAATAGATGAGACATTAAAAAAAATCTATTCTTATGCCACTCATACAAATATCGGGCAACATCTTTCTCTTTATTCTCGGTTCCTCCTCCATTCCTGGTTATGGTCATTTGTTTTTTTTGTCACCACCCTTCCCTATCCTCTCTTTTCCTCCACCATTGCCACAGTCTCCCTTGACTGTCTCACTCCCTTTCCTTGTATCCCCGTCTCTCCGGCCAGGGTGTTTAGATTTGCTCGGCCCTAAGGCAGAGTGCCTAACAAGGTGGAAAGAATTAGGGGTGAAAAGGCAGTACTGCTGCCAGCAAGGGTCTCTCTCTCACTCTATCTCTCCCTCTTTCTTCTTCTCTGACAGTTGATATATTTCAGCTAATGTACTCCTGACTTCTCCTACTCCGGTGGTGTATCAGCAGAATGTTCTCCGCTCTCAAAACAATTTAGAAAGCATCACATTTACATAAAAGTGCCAAAAAACAGCCCAGCCACCATACTGTAATATTAATTTAATACATAAAATTTCCCTCTTGTCAGTCACTCTGGATTTAGCTTCTCTATTGATAATATTTAAGTTTAAATTTTGTATCTTTGTATGTTTGTGGAATACCTTTTCAGTTTTGCTGAGTGTTCACTTGCATTCCGTCTTTTTTTCTCCACAATCAGCATCACCTACATAATCAGCGAATAAGACTGAGAGATTGTGAAAATCACAACAAACTGCTTTGGATTAATCACATTAACCTTGAAAATCATCATCTTGATCCAACATTACCATTTTTTTTTCAGAGCATTTTGCTACACTTTTTTCATGTTTATTCGCAACCTCACACAATACCCTTTTTGTACCGTTGAAAGGTACAACCTTTCAAAAGAAAAGCATAGGATAACTAGTTAAAAATATTTAAAAAAAAGGGGCATTCGGAAATGCAGACACTTAAGGGATTCACTGACAGTTGACCATTCAGGTAGATGCAGCAAAAAAGCCAACAGGTAAGTGGACCTGTTCTCAACAATACTGGGACGAGGAAGAGAACGCAGAAAGAGAATGACGGGGCACATAAGGGAAGATGTTATGACTGAGAGGAGTTGCAGAGGGAGTGCACATTTGAGGGGCAGGTTTGAGCAGGTTGTATTTAAGGATTAATTCTGGATTCAACAAGACTCTCTGCCCTCTGTCTTCCAAGAGGTGATGTGTGTAGTGTAGATGAAGCAGTAAGATACAGAAGTCTTGGTAAAGATCTTTTATTAATTGTCCATCCATCCATCCATCCATCCATACATACGTAAAGAAACAAACAACCAGTCGCTCTCTCATTTAAACGCATGGACCATTTTGAGTCATCCAGTGAACAACCTGAATGTTTTTAGACTGTGAGAGGAAACCTACCAAGTTACAGGCAGAACATGCGAACACGGACAGGCCCCATGTCGGAATCCAACCGGGGACATTCTTGCTGTGAGGTAAAATGGCGTTAACCACTGTGCTTTGATGATCTTTATTAATTCAAACTTTATCCTCTCTACAACTATTTTTTTACTGCATATACATCTGTAGTACACTCCATTTGGATATTTTTGCTTGCTTGTCTGTTTGTTTGTTGCTTATTTACATTTATTGTTCAACACTTTGCTATTTTGTTTGGTCAATGTCAAAATTAGACTCAATGAACAGTATTTCTGAAAAAAAACAGGAAAAACATGGTACAGTTACTTTTTGTGGTTTGTTATTGTTATAGCAGAGTACTGTGTAGCCACAGCAATAGTGTGAACTCTAGATAGATTGTACTAATTCGTGGCAAAGTTAGAATTTTAATCTAGATTATCATCTGGATTTAATTTTTTTTTTTTTACAAAAATAGAAAAATTATAAAAGTTTTCTGCAACTCTATTTGTTTGAACAGATGTTTGCATGTATTCTGAACTGCTAAAACAAGTCAGTTAAAAAAAAAATTAATTGTTTCTGAGTCTGCAGAATAAAAAAAAAAAGAAAAAGAAAAAATGGTTTTGAAACCAGAGATGAAAACGCCCCCCTGGTGTCTCATACCGAGAGTTCAGTTTAAGTCTTTCATAGGCCTGGCTTCAGCTGTTGAAGAGATTGGGGACCGGCGTTTCAACGGATGCAGCGCATGGGGTAAAACTAAAAGTGCAGGAGAACCAGGGGAGTCAAGCCATGGTTGGTCTGCAAATGGGGGGTTGGTTGATCTTATAGAAGTCACTTCTTTGAATGCAGACAGGATGAAGTCTCGTCTCTCTTTTCTCCTCTATGTCTCTCTCTTCACCCCCTATCCCATAAGTGAAATGCATAACCCCCCCCATGTTAGACACCGTTTTATGCACTTTGACCCAGAGAAGAGGTGCTGGGGTGGCATTGGTGGGGAATCACACCATAGGTAGTTAGTTAAGAGGGAAGTAAGGTATTTGGCAGGAAGGAGAGGTCAAGCTGCTTTGGTTTTCAAGGGAGAGGGCCTGTGTTTATAATAAATGCACGACAGAAGCAGGTGAAGGTCCCAAAGTGTTCTACCGGGCCCCGCAGAGAACCAGAGTTCTGAATAAGTGTGTTTGGGAGTGCGAATTAAAACAGTTCATGCAATTATTTTACTCAGGAACGTCTCCATCTGTACGTTATCATTTGTCCTTGCGCGAGTTTGCGTATGCGTATGTGTGTGTGCATGTGTGTGTGTATGCGTGCGTGTGTGCAGTGCGGTGGGGCTTGGCTAGGAACATGTTAAGTGATTAGATGAATCACCTTGAACTGGTGCCTTAGCTTTAAATGCATTTTCAAAGTCACAGTATTTTAACACGGAACACACAATATGCAGTACAAATGAAGGCATCAGCCATGAAAAGTGAGCGTATTGGAGATTCCATGGCAGTCAATGTATAAAAGATTCGGCTGTAAGTAGGAGCCGTAATGCAAGCGTGTGGATTGACTTTCACTTTGACATCAATCTTTTGTGCTTTTATGAAATTTTAAGACCGAAAGATGCAGTGCTTGAATTTGGAATTGGAATTTAATATACTACTTAACTGTACTGTATTTGATCATGTGTATTTGTTCTAGTTCTTCCAGGGCATAAGGTTTCAGCTGAACTCCTCTGAGTGTTTGGTTTTTTTTTAAAGGAAATGCTTATTTACATGCCCTGATGAATGAATGAATGAATGAATGAATGAGTGAGTGAATGAATGAATGAATGAATGAATGAGCACTTTTTCTATGTGTTAATTGAGAGTGTGAATTTTAGAAGTTGGTCTAAATGCGTGATTTTTGGATTAGTTGTTCATTGGAACACCCAAGGCCTCCGGGTCATAGACACAGTAAAAGTGACATCTATTTATGTATACACATACACTATATGTTTAAAGTTTATAAGGTGTATCATGGCTTTGCTTATGCATAGCCAGAAGCGAAGTTTTTCTCTGAACAAAAATCATCCTTTTAGTTTTCACTTTTAAGTTGTTTCGTTGAGTGTTGAGGGTCTCAATATCTAACTGAAAAACTGCAGAGTATTAATGCATTGTATGCATCTACAACGTGTGTGTATGATAATTTGACTCCAAATTGAACTATATCAGACACTTTTTTTGTCCTCGTCTTTCTCCTTTTAATTAGAATTTGACTCCAAACATAAATGAGATTTCAAAGCGAACACTTCCCGCTGCTCAACATTTGCACTATTCTAATGTTATCTCTTCACTGCCACCTCTTCGTGTTATTAATTAGAGAAAAGACAGGCCAGGGTGCGCAGAGATTTCTTGAAAATCTACAGGGCCGTTATGGACACACACAAACTCTCACAAACCTGCTGGTATGTCCCTGAAAATGCCCAGTGGATGTTCTCACCTTTCAGAGTCTGTCCAAGGCTCTATTTTTAATCCTATCAGTAAGAGCCCAAACAAACACACACAACACACACACACACACACACAGACGCGCGCCCACACACAAACACCTCTGGTTTTCTCCGTGTACACTCAGAGATCTCTGTGTGTCATGGTGGAGATGGATCCAGGTGTTGGGTCCTAGCAGGGTTTGCTTCACTGTGATAACAGCGAGTGATTTGTATCTGTAGATGAAGCATCGGCATAATAAATGTTTTCTACCTCTCACCTTCGCCCGTCTCTTCTCTGGCTCCCTCAGTCTTTCTCTTTCTCACACACACTATTTCATTGTCCGTCTCTCTCACGCTCTACGTTATCTTGACTTACTTTGCCGTCTGCTCTCTCTCAACTAAAGTTTCTATTTTCCGGTTGTTTTTTTTTCTCTGTTTCTTTCTGTTGTGGCATGTGGCTTTTTTTTTTTCCATCCTGGTATCCCGCTCTCTCTCGCTCTTGCATACACACATGAGAGAGCCCACACACACACAGGCAGACGTGTTTGATAGAGAGTGAGAAGGTGTCAGTACTATTCTCAGGTCAGTTGGGTTTGATCTTTTCCACCTTCTGCTTTCGCACATTAACAGCCAGCCTGCAGGCTGAAAGAGAGAGGGAGTGAGAGTAAGGGGAAAAAAAAGAGACATCAGGGTCTGAATGCTACATCCAGATGTTCTGAAATAATAACGGGAAAGTCCAGAGACATGGTTTTAATTCTACACGTTTTCTTAGGAAACAAGAATAAGAGGGTAATAAGAAACAAAATGCTATAACTGCATTTGTAAACTCCCGCATCTTCTTGGGAATGAAAAATCCCATAACTGATGCTATCAAAAGTAAATAAATAAAAGTCATAATACCGGGATCTTTTTTCTCAAGTAATCCGACTCTTAAATATATTCTACGTATAAAGAATCAAGGAATGGTCAATAAACAAAAATGAGAATGGAACCGACATTTTTGCTAGTCAATGGGAAAATGATTCATTTCGACAATAAAAGTTTGCACTGCTTTTTTTTATTATTGATTAAAAATATTATTACCATTATTGCCTTTTAAAAACACCTCAATATCTGCCTATGTAGCCAATGTTTAGGCTTATTTGTTCTATACCATTTTCTTTTTGTTATTTCTTATTTTGGTGGATCAGATCACTTGCTGAACTTAAACGAACTTCTGAAATTGTACTTTCATTCGAGATAATCCACATCTATACTTAGTGTCACGGGAGAATTTTTGGGGGACTCGACAAAAGGATTCCTCGCTGTATTTGATCTATACATTTCTGCTGGTCTGTCATAAATTTCTGTCGGTGGTATTAGCCGAGGTGAGGCTCTATTCAATTCTCCTCTCTGCAGTTGGTCCATTTGCCTGTCATTCCCTCGAACTCTATTCTCATCCTCAGCTCCTCCTAATACTCAGAGCTATAAGAGAGAGCCTTTTGGCAAACTTCTACCCTTCCCTGCTCTCATCATCGAATTCATTCCTCAATTCTATCATTTCTTTTGCACATCTCTCTCCCAATCTCTGACTTTAGCAGCTTTGTCTTTCTGTTTTCCAGTCTGATTATTCAAGCTTCCCTCTGTTTTACAGTATATCTCATCTTCTCCTCCTTTACCTCTTTGCCACTCAGATGTCAGCTTCTCCCCCTCCATGCTTATCCCCCTGTTTGTTCAGTATGTGTGAAGAAGTGTTGGATAAAGCCAGGGCAGATATATTAGGGATATACCGCTAGCATGAATGTAGTCTAATTTCCCATAATGAGCTGCAGCCCAATCCTCACCTTCATCATCTTTAGATCTCATCTTATGGAAGTGGAAAGAAATCAATTTTCACTCTTATTAAGAGAGGCCTACTCCTTTTTAAGTCTCTGTTTCGAGTAAGTGGATGGTGGATGGTGTTGGGGTATTCTCTTCCTCCCTCTCGCTCTCTCTTGCGCTCTTGTCTCTTTCTTTCACTCATGGTATCCTTTTTTTTCCCTCGGTTTGTCCCTAATGTATGACTCCCTTCTTCTTTCCTTTGTGTTCATTTTTCATTCGTACTGCTCTCCCTGCGATTATCCCAGTGCATATCAGAGGCTCTTAATGAAGATTCACAACATTTTCCCCTCCCAGCTAATACCTTATCAAAGGAGAAATCTCGTTCCAGAAAATCAATTTTCTTTCATAATATTAAGTCCTCCTCTAATGCACTTGCATGCGTGATTCCTTTGGTTTAGCGCCGCAAAGCAACAGTGAGGGACTTAACCCTGAGAGCTCTGCACACTCCATCCACACACAGTTTGATCTGATATCTCTCACAGCTATGCTTAAGGCTTAAAGAGACACAGAGGCAACAGAGGCAGAACGTAAATCAGACAGAGGAGGAAAGAGGAGTGAATCATTTTACTTTGAGTGGTACAACCATTAAAACACTACAAAGTTTTTCCTTGAAACATCTGTTGCCTTGTGAGAGAATCAGTCAAAGCATGCCGGACGCCACAAAACAAACAGGAAACAAGTAGCACCTCATTCAAGGTGCACTGAAAGTGTTCACGGCTACAATCGTAAATGAGACGACAGAAAAAAGACAGACGGGTCACGAGTCTGACAAGCGCTAAAAAATATGTTGCATGTTGGAGTTCTCTTCTTTCTGACCCTCTGCAGCTTTCTCACTGTATTTCACTGCTGACTGATAGTACGTGAACTCCCCATCAGGCTCTTAATCGGAAATAAGAATTACAGTAATCAATACACCAAGGTCAAAGATAAATTATCTCAGAGGAAAAAATATCTAACAATACACGATATGTCAGAATGTGCTTGAGCTACCCTGAATTTAACTCTGAGAAATGACGGACCGCAGAACTCCGAGAGTAGTTAGTACAGGATTTAATACAATGGTGATCAAGATCAAATGGCTATTGGGCAGCCACTGACTTTAGACTCATAATTTACCATTAGTCAAAACATCTATCTTGCATGAGCCAACCGGGAACCAATGAGAAGAATCTCTAACATGTATGATCTGGTTAAATCCTCCTTTTTTCACTTAGGTCGTTGGTTCTTGAGATGTTTGAAATACCTTCTTATATCTAAGAACAAGATCTTACAGTAGTAGTATGGCTTCATGCCTAAAAAGTAGTCCTACAGATGCAGTATTGGCTTTTTAGAATGCTAATAGAGAAGTACAGAGAAGACCAGAGGGAGCTGTGTTTTGTAGACCTAGAAAAAGTACACGACAGGGTGACAAGAGAGGATCTCTGGTATTGTATGAAGAAGTCTGGAGTGGCAGAGAAGTATGTTTGACTGGCGCAGGACATGTGTGCTAGCTGTGAGACAGTGGTGCGGTGTACTGTAGGGGTAACAGAGAAGTTCAAGGTGGAGGTGGGACTTCATCAGGTATCAGCTCTGAGCCTCTTCTTGTTTGCAGTGGTGATGGACAGGCTGACAGATGTAGTTAGACAGGAATTTCCATGGACCATGATGTTTGCAGATGGCATTGTGATCTGTAGAGTGAGCAGGGAACAGGTTGAGGAAAATCTAGAGGTGGAGGTATGCGCTGGAAAGGAGAGAAATGAAGGTTAGTCCCAGCAAGACAGAGTATATGTGTGTGAATGAGAGGAACCCGGGTGGAACGGTGAGGCTACAGGGAGTGGAGATCAAGAAGGTGGAGGATTTCAGGTACTTGGGGTCAACAGTCCAGTGCAGCGGAGAGTGTGGAAAACAGGTCAAGAGACGGGGTGGAGAAAAGTGTCAGGTGTACTATCCGAAAGAAGACTATCAGCCAGAATGAAAGGAAAGGTGTACAAGATAGTGGTGAGACCAGTGATGCAGTATGGCCTAGAAATAGTTACAATGATGAAAAGACAGGAGGCAGAGCTGGAGGTCACAGAGATGAAGATGCTAAGGTTCTCTTTGGGAGTGACCTGGATGGATAGGATCAGAAATGAGTCTATCAGAGAAACAGCACATTAGATTTTTTGGAGAGAAAGTCAGAGAAGCCAGACTGAGATGGCTCGGTCAGGTACAGAGGAGGGATAGTGAATATATTGGTAGATGGATGCCGGAACTGGAGCTGCCAGGCAGGAGGTCTCGAGGAAGACCAAAGAGAAGATTTACAGACGTAGTGAGAGGATATGAAGGTAGTTGGTGTGAGAGAAGAGGATACAGAGAATAGGGTTAGATGGAGAAGGTTGATTCGCTGTGGCGACCCCTGAAGGGAAAAGCCGAAAGGAAAAGAAGAAGAAGAAGAAGAAAAAGATCTTACAAAAGTAATTCTTATTACTGCAAGATATCATAAGCTATCATAGTTTACATGTTGTTGTAATTGTGGAAGTGAACAAACAGAAGAAACATGTAAAGCAAAACTCATATTTTTTTGAAGAAATAGTGGAACTCGAACAGAACCTTGAGATTCTCCCAAAAGTCAGTTATGATATTACTGTTAAAATTTACTATCTTTGTGCTCTTTCAGATGAAACCTGAATCTAGAAACTCATTAAACACTTTTAATCCAATGTAGCAATGTCAAGAGGGAAAAGGAAATCCTTGTTACATCTCATGGTTTACACTGCTTGCGTATTAATGCAAATATGGTACAGTTTATATAAGATGTGAAAGTTGTATTTCATTACTAGTGTTGCCAAAATATACTTCATAATGACTCTCATTAAATGCACAACATACTTGTAAACCTGTCATCGTATGAAATGTATTTTCAGGACCTGGTCCAAGTATACATTGGCAGGGTAGCATTACTTGCTGATCATCAAAGTCCTAAAACCATTCATTATAAATTAATTCAAAGGATTTACTCATCACAGAGAAAATGTTGCCAATTTGAACTGACCTGAACCCTGGTCTGTTCCTTCGGGCCTTTTAAAAGCAATTGGTACTTAAAGAATATATGTAATGGCATATTCAAGGTTCAGGCTTAACATTTGACAAAAATAGCTTGAGCTTTTTATCCAGGTAAAGCGCAATTGTAACAATATCTTCATAATTTGAAGTGAGATTGGAAGGTATCAAAGGCCCAAAACTGGTTAGGTGTATGCCATTGTGAGAAAGTTCATTGTAACTACGTACTTCTCTCTTGATAAACAGGTTTTTTTAATAAAAAAAAGGCAAAAACTGGTGGGCAATCAGGGTGATGCACTGCATGTACAACTGGCCTGAAGGAGACCAGGTCTATCTGCAGTCATTGGGACATGGAGAAAACAATAGGTACAATAATAAACTCAATTTTTTTCAAGATTTTGTCCAACTATGACACAAGACCACATACTACAACAAAATATATGCATGCGTCATTTTGGAATCACATGTTCGATCACAGTTTAACTTTTCAATTGAATCAAAATCTACACAAGTCACTAAATTAGATCGCAAAGTTAAAATCGACTACCAGGTGTTTACAACAGTAGTTGAGATCCATTGATGATATACAATATTGTAGAAATAAAGCCTACAGCACAGGATTGGGGCCTATGGCAGCGCTGCTGGGTGATAGATAAAGTAGGGCAGGGGTAATGATGAGGCATCATCGATGTAAATGATACTCAGGGAGGCCTGGCAAGAGGTATGGGGGTGCTGTGAGCAGGTGAAAGAGAGAAAAAGTGAGATGTCGGCAGCTGAGAGACACAAGCACTCATGAGAGATAGGAGTAGGTGAGGGGGTCGGGGGGTGGAGAGGTGGATGGATGGAGGGAGGGAGAGAGGGAATAGGGATGATGAAGAGGGAGAGGGGAGAGAAACAGAGGTGTTGGGGGTGGTGATGTATGTAGGCCTGTCAGTAAGTGGTCGGGGAAGATGCAGTGTGCTCCTTACACTGGGGAAGCAACACCCCCACCCATTCAACCACACACATACACACACACACACACACACACACACACACACACACACGCAAACACACTTGGCTTCCATCCCACACCCACCCACCTACAGCCTCTCCCAAGACCGGCCTGGATACATTCTGACTAATAACCTAAAGGTTGTTGGGTTGATCCCCACCACAGACTGGGGTGTTTTCTAGCTGTGAGCTGGCAGCTGGAGGATGCTGGAATTACTTCTAAAAGTTCTCACCGGCAATGCCCTTGAATAAGACACCATGTCCCTCTCTGCACCGCAGGGGGGCTGCTAACATCTTTGATGAAATGCAAATGTATAGAGAATGAATGTATGTAAAAGAAGAGATTTAATTTCAGTTACTTCCTTTGAAAGGCAGACGTTTGGTTTGAGAGTAATTATCAATAAGCGTGTAGGGTGGCAAACAATTTTTCACTTTCACTTGAAAAGCATTTCTATAACTGATGACGCCATCAGTCAGCTCTCATAATCATTTCTAAATTGGGATTATGGGATTAACACATTATGTAATACAAGTGCACATTTAGGCCTGGCAGGCGTTTTTTTTTTTCTGTTTTTTGGTATGTATTTTTATTTTTAGAATAAAGTTAATCATTCTCATGATTTGCTCTAAAGTCAGCTTACTTTGAGATTTCTTTTACCTGTTGGAATGCTATAAGATAAAATTAAAAATCTTTCTAAACTCATTTAATTTCTTTGTGTTAAGTGAAGTCAAGGCAAAAGTAAAGAAATTAAAAAAAAAAAAAGGAAAACAATGTTTTTCTTCTATCCATTCAACCAGCCACAGATTATGGGATTAGCTGGATTTCCTACCTACAGCATCACAATATTTCTCACTAGCTGGTGGCTTTGACACCAGAGGAAGACATTTAGTTTAGGTCTTTTTTGGGGGGTGTTTTTGGACTGTGTATTTAACAAAACCCCCTCCTCCAATGTTTTGCTGAATGCTGCTGAACTTTAGAACAATATATTTAGTCATTCAATCTTGTACTGTCACACCATACAGCACCTGGACAACGGTGGAAGAGATGTCACAATGCTCTTCCTGGACTAGATCTCCACATTCAACACCATCTGGTCAGGAGAGCTGACTATGAAGCTTACTGACATGAATGTACTTGCTGCAAGCCTGAAACTGGATTTTGGACTTCCACACTGACAGACCAAAGGTGGTCAAGGTGGGAGGGAAGGTCTCTAATGAGCTCACAGTCAGCACCGAATCACCGCAGGGCTGTTGCCTCAGTCCGAAACTCTGCACCCGAAACAGCCATGATTGTGTTTCCAAAATCATCAAATATGCTGATGACACAACTGTCATGGATCTCATCCAAAGTAGGGAGGAGAAGGAATACAAGCTATGGTCAACAAGGCACAGGTCTACAGCAAGGAAAACAACCTCATCCTCAATGTGGACAAAACAAGGTAGGTCATAATGGACCGATGGAGGAAAGCCATCCTCTACAACCTCTCACCATCTGGGCTATTGAACTGAGAAGGTGGGGAGCCCTCCTGAGACCGTCACGAAACATCCAGACTAAGCTGGACTTCAAACATTAACGCTCTGGTAAAAAAAGGTCCTGAAGCAGTGTAATTTCATCAGACTGCTCAGAAAGGCCAGGTTGAGCCACGGTCCCCCTCATGCCGGCCCTAGAGAATTCTATTGGAGAGCACTCTCACAACTGCGATCACTATGTAGTGTGACAACACCACCCAAGCAGAGAGGAAGAATTCCAGAGAATCATAAAGACAGCAGAGAGGATCACATGAACTGAACCCCCATCCATGGACACCACGTACTGGACAAACAACAGTGCAAGAAAAAGGCCCACATCGTCACTGGAGATGTACACCATCCAGCTCCTTCTCCCCACAAATATGAGGATAATTCCTGTGCACCTGAGTGGTGTGGAAGTGTTTAAATGGCAACAATGGTCCTGACCTGACTATATTTCTTTTGAAGAAATCAAAAATAACAGCAGCAAATGGGGAAGTAGTATAATAGTATAACTGGTCATCACATGCACATTTAAAAATGTAAGATAAAATCTGATGTTTTTTTTTCAATATAAGCTCATTTTTTATTTTATAGGTCCACCTTTCAGCCTTTTTATGATCATTCAAGCAGAGAAATTAAGGTGTTTTTTTTTAAGATACATGTATTTTTTTCTTTGTATGACTGTCCACTTCATATTTTGTGTGTAGTTGATACAATGCAAAATGCAGGTGTTGAAATGAGAAATGTGTGTTTGACTGTGTGTGTTGGCATTTCGAGTCACAGAGCAGAGTAATCCATTCTCTACAGAAGTATGCAGAGATACTGTTGTTGTCATGGCATGTTGTTATGGCATGCACACACACACACACACACACACACACACACACACACACACACACACACAAACCCACACACTCCCACATATACACTTAAGCACACAAACTGTTGTCATGCTGTGTTACATGGAGCTGTGATCACATTACCCAGTGCTGGACCCTACACACTCATTCACTTATACAGTATTCTCTGCTGATTTCCCTCACTCTCTCTCTCTTTCTTTCTCTCTTTCTCTCTCTCTCCCTCACACAGACACACACACGGACAATATAGAAACCAGTAGCTCACCTGATGAGCTGGCTTAGATGAAGGAGGAGAGCAGTACACACACTCATAGTAACACATACACACAGTGGTCCTGCTGACAAGCTCTTCCACGCCAGATTAATCTGGTTTACAGTCTTATCTGAGCTCAGACAGCACCTCCACAGGCCCACACACACCACACACACTAATATAACATCTCAAACCACATTTAAGAATGGCAGAGGCAATGAAACTGTTGACATGCAAACACACAAAGCAAAGCACAAAGAAGTTGGTAACTGGTTACAAGAATGCAACTGCATTCTTGTTACCGGTTAGGCAAAAATAAACAAATAATGAGTAAAAAAAGACTACAACAAAAATCATCAGGGTGAAAGAACTTTTCCATATGAGGGCCACAAGCAGGTGAAGGCAGTGGGAAAAAGTTTAAATTTGACAAGCATGACATCGGTCACAGCCTGGAATCGCCAGTCCCTCTGCTATCGAGAAAGAAATGTGACCAAACAACATTAAAGCTGTAAACTAACAAACCTGTGTCCTTTCTGCCTCACAAAGGTCAAAATTCAGTTTAAAACAGCTATATTGCTATCCCCTGACCTCTCCATTGACAGATCCAGCAGGATAACAAGCACCAGATCATTCTGCTTCATATCCCTAAAGATCGATAAAACCTCACTTCCGTTTTCCTAAACATATTCTCAACAGAAAACAGTTGTTGTAGTCTAATTGGACTTTGTAAACAAGGAAAATATAAAGTTGGCACAAACTTAAGGAACAAGGAAAATTGCTATATGTTGGCAGTCTGGGGAATGAAGAGAAAATAGCCCTGCTGCAAGCTGATGATGGACGGGCTCAAGCGGAGTGTGCAAATGCGGATGAGGATGCAGGACACTGAGGGGCAGAAACACAATGGGATTTGAGCACAACACTGAGGGGCAGACATACCACCAATTTTGGAACCCACTTTACCTGTAATTTAGTAGTGAAATGCTTCTGAAAAATACACTGTCATGGTTTTGTTTGGGAATTCCAAACAAAATGTGTATGGAACAAGAGAATGATTGGGGTCAATTAGTGAAGACCAGGCTTATACGCTTATGGTTTGCAGGGCATGGGTGGAGCACAACTGACTGACAAATCAAGTGTGCTACTTATAATACTGCATTCACTTGCAGTAACAGCGCATATTTTGAAACAAAAAAACTTTCAATTGAATTTCAAAATTAATGATTACAAAATCATAAAATGAAGAGACCAGCGCAGTTCTCCTACAGGCTTCCATACAGTCAACTTCTTTTTTTTCTCTCATTATTGAGTTCCTCCAGGGAACCGGCTCTAACTGATGAAGGCGATCTGACACTCTAGGTACGATTTCTATTGTAAGTGAGGTTATTTGATGGCAGCTACCATCGAGCCGCACCTTTATCTGCACTGTTTCAAACAAGTAACAACAAAATTAACAGAGATGAAGACAGGTCAAGATCTCAAAAGGAAAATAAGACGCTCATCTTGACGGTAATGCGTTTATGTGAGGTGGGTAAGACTGTTTATCTAGTGTTAAATATGCTTAATTAGTGCCATGGAATATTAACCATTTCGTAAGAGCAAAAATAAAAACCCTCCCTGCTGCTGCTGGCTGACAGGAAAACTCCATCTAAGTCACAGAGCAGACAGAGAGCGGACTGCGAGAGGATTTCCAGCATTTACACATCTTCTTGTGGCAACCCTTCTCTCTCTCTTGTCCTTTCCTTCAGCTACTGCTGAGAAATATTGATCAGGCGTCTCCGTTCTGTGCTCCAGATGAAATAATTAGTTAATGTAGAGAGGAGACAGAACGACAGATGAGGGTGCGTGGTCGGGACAAGAAGGAAAGAAAGACAGAAAGAAGGAAAGAAAGAAAGAAGGGGAAGGGAAGACAATGAAATTAAGATTTCTCAGCTGGGAGAGAATGGAGGAGCTAGTAGGATTAAGATGATTTCATTAACTACCCTCTGTGACTTCCCCTTAAACCCCTAGATTACACACACTCAAAAAATGTGCACATGTAAATGCACTCGCACTCAAACAGGTTCACTCAGACACACACACACACGCACACCCACACACACACACGCACACACACACACTCACACGCACACACACTGGCAAACAGTCACGCAAAGTACAAGCACACACTTTGCTCCTGTTTTAATTCTCAATCAGTTCTCCGACTTTAGCCCTCCGGGAATATAAAGTAATAAAAAAGCATTTTAATTTTAATGCAGTTACATGTCATTGGAATTAAGAATTATAGAAATTTGACGGTATGTATTATTTCTAAGGTTTGTATTAACTTCCATTAATGTCATTGTATAATTTAACAAATTATGTGTTCTATACCTTTGTATATATTTTGCTTGGATATTTTTGGCATCCTGTAAAGGATAGTAACATGTAATATGTAGCATAATGTGAAAATTAGAAGAAAAAAAGTTTTGTCAAAGATTTCACACTTCTTTATTGTTCCACTATGCATTTATAGAAAGACACACCATAGGTGAACGGGCAATTTCATCACTATTTGTTTGCAGGCCTTTATAGTAATTGTGTTCCTCATTACAGTGTACACATGCACAAAAGTGTGTGCGCATACACCCACCCACCCACACACACACACACTCAGAAACACATACTAGCTTCACAGCCTTAAACTTCAGCGAATTTAGCCAATTTGAGTTAACAAGAATAAACAAGAACAAAACCAAAAAAGAAACACAATCAGTAGGCTGTCTCCACATTTTCCTTTGCATGTCTGTCATATTATCATATGCCTATCTTTTTCCAACTACATATCAATAGCATCTCTTTCTTTATACCCAGCTCACATCTTCCCCCCCTTTTCCTAATTTTCTACCTTCCGTCTCCCAGTATTTTAATTGCCACCTCCTGCACTTGAACATCTACCTTCTCTCCTGCTTTGTAACGGGCAGCTGTCGTGTGAGTGTGTGTGTGTGTGTGTGTGTGTGTGGTATATCTGTACTGAATGCTGTGAGTGGCCTCTACTGGCTGACTGGAGGGAATTAAAATAATTCATACAGAAAGTGAACGCGGGGCTGCTTAATCACAAAAAATCCCCCGCCACAGTAAAACAGCCGAGGAGAGTTGAATGGGAGGAAGAAATTTAAAAATGACCAGTAGCAGTTTTACAATTTACCGAAGTAGCGAGAGAGGAGCTTCGCTGGGGACAGTAAAGCTAAAGCTGGGGACAGTAAACAGTAGACCATAGATTTATTGCTTTCAGGGCAGTAGAAGGCTGCAGGCCTCAGGGGTCTGTCCTCACATCAATATAACAATGACACACATCGACCCAACAACAGCCCACTTGCTTCATCACTAGGACAAAGTAGCATCAGTAGTTACAGAGAAAGTGGCAGGCTTTATGTTGAGAACATAAAGAGATTTCCAAATCTAGAGTCTTCTCAACTTTGTCCAGTAGTCCACCAATCAAAACATAGAACACTTTTAACCCTTGAGTTCTTTGGTATACAGTAGGTTCCTCTCAAGTCAGCAGACAAATGATAATCTGGTTGACCAGAAGTTTTTGTTGAGCAGGCCTCAAAATGGATTTGAACAACATGAATGAGTGGATGTAGAACTGACCCATGCTTTGTGAATGAACACTCTGTTGTGTGAATTATTGTAAATTTTAATGTGCGGACGTATTATATTTACAGCATGTCTCCAAGTTATTTTTTATCCGTCCATTCCTGAATTAATAATTTTTTATACTTGTCCCCTCATCCCATTCATATTTGAAAAATTCAAGTTGGTAAGAAAGGTAGATGCATCAACACAAATATGAATCTCTTCCTCTGTCTTCATAATTGATATATTATTGAAAAACATTGAATATTGAGATATTAGAAATATTGTGTTGATGATGAAACTAATTCTCCACTGGCTTTCCCCCCATATCTGTCTCCTTCCTAGCAGGGCAGCAACAGCTTGTGGCCTGATGATTTGCATGCACCAGCATGAAGCCTGGTTGTATGGCAATGCAACTTCTGTTCTCATTCATTCATTCATGGAGATAAGATATAACAACGGAATTCTTAAAAAGCATTGTACTTGTTTGTGGAAAAATACAGTATTGTCTGTATCCTTTAGAGATGTCTGGATCTCACAGTTCTCTCACGTTAAACATGATAACAGAAAAGGCTTCTAGGCTGCCTTTGAAATGCAAGCTAATTTTTAATACCAGGTGTGAGTGGGTTTTACGAGGATGGCGATATCTACCTGGAGTTTGAGTTTCCTTTTAGCATTCATCTTACGGGATAAATTCAAATGAAATGTGGTGTTGAGATGACACATGATAGGAGCTGATGAAAGCATCCATGATCTTACAGAGGCTGTGCCACTGCTTACATCAGTGAGGTCAAGGTCATCCATTCTTATTCAAATGTTATACATTCACTTGCCTGCTCTCTTTCACAGATATTTTGACCTGAGAACTTTAGCTCATTGTGCCTTTGCCAATCTTGATGAATATATATATATATATATATATATATATACATATATAATTTTATTTCTATTTAAAAAATTTTTTCAGGAGAAAGCAGCTTGTTGATATTAATCATCACAACACATTTGATTCGATAGAAATAAAAGCAATTTTCTGGTTTATAAGCGTATTAGTAGAGGGAAATCATGAAGCTCATGTCACCTTCTTTTCTGCTCTTATGTCTCAGGTGACCCTCATTCACAGAAAACCTGACACATAAGTTTCATGACAAACAATTCCAGAGAGTCTGGACGATGAAGCCTATGCTATTGTTTTGTGTGTGGACTTTTTCCAGATGGAGATGAAGTACGACACATCTGTCTCACTCTTTGCCCGTTATAAGGCCGTAAACTTTAAAATATACCTCCAGACCATCAGGGCCTGATGAAGATGAACCTGACAGTGTGAAAAGACAACATCTGTTTCTTTGCTTGAATAAAATCATAATTTAAATGCTCTACCTTGAGAGAGAGAGACTGTGTATGTGTGTGTGTGTGTGTGTGTGTGTGTGTGTGTGAGAGAGAGAGAGAGAGAGAGAGAGAGAGAGAGAGAGAGAATGTGTATGTGTATGTTTTAGTTGTTTTCTAATTTGTTTGTGTTCTAATAAAACCCAAACAGTCCCAGCAGTTCTGCATTTAACACGTGTTTTAATTTAATCACCATGGCAACATTGTAGCATGATAATGAGGTTTTTCCATGTTTAAACTCTCAAATTGTTTTCAGGACACAATTTTTCATATTGTCTGGAGAGGTTCTCTGTCATCATGGTCATGGTTAATTATTGTCAAAATCTTCCTCTCATGGCAGCTGAACTTGATTTTCTTCCCTTGAAGACAGTTCACCACGCATCTGAAGGGCAAAATATCTTCAAGGGAAGAAAATCTAGTTGAACTTTTCATATTTATGTTTATCTAGGTTAAAAAGTGGTGTGAATATTTAATTCTTTATTCTAAAAGTAGTTACGCCTGCTGCTCTGCAACCATATTTTCCTTGCGTTTTTATTTTCAAATCCTAACAAATACCAGGTAAAAACACTCAAATGAAATAAAACCAGAAAACAAAATAAAAAAAGAGGAAACTGACAAAAAAGTGAGAAAGCAAATGAGGAAAAGGTGAAAGGGACAATACACCGTAACAGTGAGAGAGTTTGTTGCCACTGAGTGATGAAAAGTCCATATGTTACCGTACTATCATAAATTATGTCCCACAACGTATGGAGAGGGGGCACAGGGTTTGGTGTCTATGTGTGTGTCATCCAGAAATAGGACACCCACTCTGCTAGTTAGACAGCAAGCCAACGAAACAAATAGATCCTCTCAATACCAGGACAGACCTGCTGAACCTCTCCAGCTCCCACCCAACACTTCCTAATATATTCACACATATACACACATACAAACAAATAAAGAGAAGATTATGGGCTTATGAGTTACAATCAGATTTTTTTACGTCATGTATGTGATAACCTTTTATTTATTTATGATCGGGGTCTGGGGTATAAGTGAAACCACATGTTTCTGAGAATTTTTCAGAAGGTCAAGTTCAAGACCCATCTTTGTTTTGTTGGTGTGAAATGTAAAAGAACGACACAGACCAAAGGATGAAGGAAAAGCTTTGGAAATAGAAACAAACAATTGATTTAGGAGAAACAGAGGGAGTAGCGGTCATCTATGCTCAAGATAAAAGTAATGTTTAATTACAGTTTTTAATCTACCCCAAGTAAATCTACCAAAATTACATTATATGGGATAAAAGTATTCTGAAACAGTCTTTAAATCAGTGAGTTAAATTCAATACATTGAGAATTTGCTCTAAAGGAAGGTAATGCAGAAAATCCTATGAAGCAAACTTTTTATTAAGTGCATTTTTTGATGAATTATGAAATGCTCAATCAAATGGACCAATATTTTTTAGCATTTTCCGCTCACTGCAGCCTAGTATAGCCTTACTGTTTATAACCAGTCAATATTGCTATGAAATACTGTTGCAAAATTTTCAGATAGAAGTCAAACTACAGATATTTGATGTGTTGAATTTGGAGATTCCCTTAGCTTTGAAGGAAGTTAAACTAAATTACAATGTTCAACCAAAGTAACTGTTGGAAGCCAAATATTTGTTTTCAAAATAATGCAATTTTGCAATTTCATAATATGATCCCACAACTCCAAAGAGCTTCCTTTGGACATTTGACTAATTCAACAATTGTGGCCAAAGCAGCTCTGTGGGAGGAGGATAATCTGATTAATGACTTGCTGCATGTATGGCCACATTAGGGTAACCAGGTTAGCACACATGCATGTCCCTGTGATCCAGTGTGATCCAAATACTCTGGTATCAAAAAAAAAAGATTTGAACTTACTCTAACTAAAATGGCTTTGCGTGATAACAACGTGAATTTACGTTGCAAGGGTCAAGATGTGTTTTTTGAGTTTCCAATCACAAACTTTGCAAAGCGCCGTTTCCCCGACAATGTATCGAAATCTTCTTTCGGATTCCAGTAGGACACAGCCAGAGGTGGCTTGTGATCTTGCCCCCCATGTGTGATCCCAGACCATAGAATGCAGTGCTGCTACCTGTGTGTCTGTGTCCCTGCTCTGTTTTTGTGTTTACTAATAAATCATCCCATTACACATCATAAGTAGGCCATCATAATTAATTGGCCAGTCGAGAGAAGCTCTGACAACAAGCCCCCAGCGGTGAGCATACACACATACTGTACATAGATGCTCACACACAAGCCAACAATCGTGGGTATTACGCAAATGCCTGCAGACATGACGGAAAGAAGGACCACACTTACGTATGATGTAATGACAAAACGAGCACAAAAAGTATCTTCGTAATATTTTGAGACAAAAAACACTGCATTGTTGACATAAGTATCAAGTCTTGACTATATTATTTTACATCAAATCCAAGCCATTTCTTTAAATAACAATACATAATGTCAAGTGGCATATTGTGACAGTATTAAAAAGCTGAAGGAAATGAAATGGCTAATTTTGAAACAATATCCTCACCTCTGTCCTATGTCTCATATGCCTTGCAACAGCCTGCCAGCCACCTTTTTCACCCATTGTTGTGGCCACATGAGAAACCAGTCACACGAAGAGCACTGCTGCTCAACATCCTTGCAGTCTATGAGAAGGTCAGGAGGTATTCAGATACATGGAAACACAGGAGAAGCATGAACAATGTCCCTACATACAATAGAGATCATGGCAAGGAAAAAGGAAACAGGAGTGGTCATGAGCGTATGTGTATGTGTGTGTGTGTGCCCGTATTAGAGAATCAGAGAGAGCAAGAGAGAGAGAGGGAACGTATGAGCACATGGATTCTTTGTTTCTAAATGTATGTGCGTATGCTGATATGTACTTGCAGGTGAACAGGACATTGTCCTATAGAACATGAGTGAAAGAGATAGGGAGTGGAGGTGCATGAGTATCACTTTTAAAAGGAAAAGTGATAAAGGTGACCCTGGAAGAAAGAATGAATGACCTCTGATACCCATCTTTAGATCAGGATAGAAAAAGACACCTGATTGGGCTTTGAATAATTTAAAGGGACATTCCACACAGGCTTGTAACCCCACCTTCTAACACAAAGCTAAAATAAACAAATGTTTCTCTTGACTTCAGATGAATGACTGATTTAAACTATTTTGTTGATTGCGTTTCTTTCTGGTTTTAAATTATTTTATTGTTTTTTTTTATTCATGAAAGAGTTGTTAGCTGAGCTAGAATATATTCATATTTTCATATTTCTAATAATTCTTTCGTCTTTTTACGCACATGTGAAGGTCACGGGCTGATGAATGGATGTGAGTGTTCGTGTATCATTTGTGGTAAGTACAAATTCTTACTTATACACTTGCCTTTAACAAATGTTTACTAATGTTAAATTGTATATAACCAATCTCCTGCACTACTTTTACTCCCCTTGAAATACTAAGAAAGGATCCCAAATCCACAAAAAGACTTCTTGATGGAAATTACCTGAAATTATTTGTGAAACTGTAAGATAAGTCTAAGTTGTGATTACAGTTTGACTATTAATGCTGAAATATTTCAAAGGACAGTCGTTGTATTTGTCGATAACAACCATCATTTGTGATACATATAACTATAAATGAATATAATAGCGCAAACAGCTTAATCAATGCTGCAACAAGTACTTCAGTTACTGAAGACTAAATGGCAAGCCACTGATGTGCTTCATTTATTGTGTCGGTCAGAGGAGCAGCTTTAGACAAATAGCACCTATGAAACAGCAAAGTCGACAGACTCAGTAGACCATTTGTAACCTTTGGCTTTGTGCACTGCATGGGGGTCAACCGGGGAATGGTACCAAATATGTATTATTAATGACAATAATAAATGCTATCTAAATGTTAGAATGTTTTTCAAAAAGTGATAGATCCCCTTAGAAAAAATGGAGCAAAGAATTGTTCGAAGAATTTGAGGTCAAGGGCATTAATAACATATATTAAATGCAGAAGGAGAACACTTTACATCTCATATTCAATTTTATATCACAACGTTCTCTATGTGTGGCAGCTGTGACAGAATGATGTTTAATCTGTCCCTGAACAGAAAAGCAGTGGTGAAAGTTACAATGATGCCCATGAAGCTATACGCACACACACATACACACACACACACACACATGCACACACAAAGCAGATTTATTAGCTTAATATGTTGACCCCTGCACCCATATGTGAGAGGGAGAAGAAAGAAAGAAGACGGAGGCCAAGGTCAGGTTTAACAGGGTCAAGTTCAGTCCGTCTCCCTGCTGCACTGCATTATGCAGTCAGGTGACTGTATTAGCATGACAACCCGATTTAACCAACCTCTCTCTCAATTTATCACAATGCACGGGCACACACACAGATCAACACAGATCTCTAAGTTTAAACACATGTAAGTTTAAACATACACATTTACATGTGTAGTCATAGATAGATAGATAGATAGATAGATAGATAGATAGATAGATAGATAGATAGATAGATAGATAGATAGATAGATGATGGATGGATGGATGGATGGATGGATGGATGGATGGATGGATGGATGGATGGATGGATGGATGGATAGATAGATAGATAGATAGATAGATAGATAGATAGATAGATAGATAGATAGATAGATAGATAGATAGATAGATAGATAGATAGATAGATAGATAGATAGATAGAATTTTTAAATATATGAGAAGGGGTTTGGGGAAGAACTTCAGTTTTAAGTCGACCTTTTTAATGTAGTTGTTTGCTATTATTTTTATTTCATCATTTATTTTTTGGCTCTGTCGTGCAAGTTGGAATGAATGGCGGCTACAATGGGAAAACTTTGAATAACACTTGCACGTACGATTTGACGACTCATGCTGGACCAAAAATAGACCCACAGAGAGATCAGGACAAAGCATTATAAATAAGGTGATGCTCTGGATGTTATGCTGAAGCAGCAACAAAAATAATAAGTTGAGTTACATGAACTGCTCCTTTCAATGCATCATAGATTGAAAAGCCTTTATGGTTTAAAATGGACACCTAATATGAACATTAGGTTTTTTTAATATGCAAGAACAAATGCCGCTTCAATTTCCCTCCATCAGAGCACAATCCCAAATAAGTTAGCATTTATTATTAGTTCTGTATTGCATGATTTGTTAATATGCTGGCTGGTGAGACATGTGGATCAACAAACACAGACCTGAGTACATAAAAACAGCAGAATGCAAGACACAGGACCAGCTGTGATCACTCAGTGAGGCAGAGAGAAATAAAGAGGGACAATAAGCCTAAGTCTAAATTAAGATGTTGGGTGCTAGCTTTCCAATAGGACCTTGACACAGTGGCTGACCTACTCATGACAGAATCCCAGTACCGCGGATTTGGAATTCTATTAGTATTACCTGCTATAGGGTAGAAGGGAAAATGTCATGCAGTCATCAGGAAGAGACCAATCCATAGCTTCTATCCATCAGCCAATTACTGGTGCTAAAGTGGAATTAGATAGGTATTGACAATGAGAGGAGGTGGAGGGAGATTACGATGAGGGATGGAAAGATGATAGGAGGGAGGAGTGGAGATGAGAGAAAAAGAGGTGTATGGAGAGCAAAACACAACAGAATAACTGATTTCAGTAAGTTGCTCCAAAAAAATGGAATTTGTCAACGGGAAAGTGAGAAAGCACTCCAGAATAAAGTTATACTCGTCGTTGTAAGTAAGGGAGCAAAGAATTATTTTGGTCATTATTATTTAGTCGTAATATCATAAAGCAGACCGATGAACCAGGAATGAACAAAGGCCTCTATCCCTGACAAAGCAGTCCGAAATCACCCGATGCCTTAATCTGATGTAGTAATTTCTGTGGATAAATGCTATGAAAATTAATGCAAATCCCCACTGCATATTTTTGCAATTTAAAGCTTTTGGGGACATGGGTAAATAAATAAAAGAAGTAAAGGGGAGAAAAGAGGAGAGAAAGAAAGCGTGGGAGATTATAAATGTATATAGAATATAAACTCAGACCTGTGTAATGAATTTATGCCTGGGTGGCAGATCTTTATAAGTTATTGGAAAAATAGCCAGGGCGGTGTATTGACACAGCTGGGTCTGAGATCAATACATTGAGAATGGGCAATACATTTTAATTTAAAGCTGTTCAAACTTTAGCAGCAAATCCATGTGGCTCAGCGCAGCCTCTTGCCCCATCCGAGCACACATACACTTACATATACTATAACGCGCGCACACACACACACACACACACACACACACACACACACACACGCACATTCACGCACACACACACACACACACGCACACACACAAAGGCTTTGGTTGAGAAAGATAGCAAACCAATCTGCTTGATCACAATATAAACACACACATAGACGCACATCCATAGTCACACAAAATTTTCAAAAGTTCTTGGGAACCTCTTTGGTATATGAGAATCCTTCTCGCCAAAACTAATTCAAATTGTAAAATTTGGTATTTGGTATTTGCATGTAACGTTAATTTGTTTTTTTCTAAGTGTGAAACAAAGTTTAATTTGTGATTAAAAAAAAAATAATTACAATAATAATAATAATAAGCCTGTTTACCAGTTTTGGTGACGGTGCTTGTATTTGCTTGCATCCATTGGTGTACATTTGCATGTATTATAAGTTTTTTTCATAGTTTTATAATAACATCTGTAATTAAAGGTCCAGTTTTACTGAGGGATGAGTGGGAGGGCACTTTTGACATCTGTTTTCATCCTGCTCAATTAGCATAATTAATTAACGTTAATCAATCAAAACAAATTATTTTTTAACACCTAAAATAAATCACAGCACTGCTCTTCATCTGACTGTGCTGGCTGATCCAGGACTTTGTAAAGTGTTCATTGATTGGCCAACAAATGAGACAATGCTGGGCAATGAGGCTTATTGTATTGTATTCCTATTAGATTATGCAGTCTGCATTCTTATATCGTCCATTATTACCTGCCAAAAACAGAGATTGTGATTAGAAGTTGTAATGATGGATGAAGAAAACATAAATGGACAGTTGGATGGTCAGCAAAGAAGCAAAATTTTAATTGAGAGGGATAATTCAGGGGGGTCAGGGAGGGTAATAGCCAAATTCAAAGAGCATAAAGCCATCACAAAGTGAAAAATAAAATTAAAACAAAAGAAAAGGGGAACAATCGATGGTGAAGTGAAGGCAGATTTTCCCCCATGCATGAAAAATTTGTATGCAAAATGACATGCATGGCATATGACCAAGTATAAAGTATAAATACAAAACCTTGACCTCTTTATTTATGGATAAAAAGATAATATATAAATTCTATAGCTATTAAACTCAACACAGTTTTATTTTAAAGCACTATGCATACAGCTCACGTGATTCAAAAGGCAAAGACAGAGATGAAGAGTAAGAAAGTAAATAGCAAATGAAAACCAAAACCATATTGTCGAATGAAAAATACACAGTTACACATATCAACTGGTATATGAAATTTTTTTGGACACATAGTCAAAGTTATTTCGCATCGTACAGCATTCATTTCACCATCTGATCTGTTCATCCATGTACAGTCTGGTTATTAATTATTAAATATATGTAAGGCCTGTACAACCTCTGTTGAACCATTGCATATCATAGAGGCTAACTCGTCTACTTTAAGAAAAGCAGGCCATTAGATAAGAATAACTTTATTGATCCCCACAGCAGCGTAACAGTTATAATGTCAAAAAAAAAAGTAAAATAAATATAAATATAAATACAGAGAAGACAGAAGAAAAATAAACATCCACAAATAAATAGACAGCAGCAACAACAACAACAACAAGGGATAATCAGGGATAATAATGAACAACATAAGGGAACAGTAAGGGTCGACCAGAACTAAATGACAATATAAATAGAGTGACAATAGCAATGACAAGGATAAAATAAATAAACAAAAATAGGCGGGATGTGTAAGGGATGTGTAAGGGATGTGTGTGGGATGTGTGCGGGCTGGGACCAACAAAGATGAGATCAACAGCAGAGTTAGGGTATGGCATGTAAATGGGTGAGCTCATCGTGCAGGGGGTGGGAAGGATTGTCCAAATGAGGAAAACTATACCAATAATTAGCTTCGCTATGCTGCTGCCAGCTGTTCATACAAAGATGTGATTGGGGTTCAAAGATGGACATGGAGAACAGAAAGTGTCACAGGTCAAAGTAGCTGGGGATTGTTGAATAGGTTTGGTCTTGTGACCTGCTCTGCAGTTGAATCTGGTTCAAGTACTTCAATCTTGGAATTTCCCTGGTGAGTCTTGCATACATTTACCCATGCGGTGATACCGAAACACCTATGATTGTATCACATATGATATATGGAAATGTCACATGTGAAGAAGGCCGCTGACAAACCCATGTGATTAGGCGCAGTTCAACAAATTCCATCATTTGAAGTGGCTACTTTTGTATTTTAACTTACTAACTTACTGCAAGATTACGAGTGTCAGGTTGTTGTACATTTTTTATTCTAGATACTTAAGAAAGTAATTGGATGGACTAAAGTACAACTCATTTTCCAACAAAATTCAAACTCAACGTGCTTCCACAAATATAGGTTTTCTCTTTACTTTTTACAGGTTTGGATTCCTACTTGTGGACACAAATAAAGAGGAACTAATGTAAAAACTTGTCACATTAATAATGCAAGAGCTCTGTAAAAATATTGCCTGAAAGCACAAGAGCTTCGCTGCTTTCATTGCCTTAATATTGTCTTCCTCTAATTTTTGTCCCTTAATTTTGTGGTAAAAATGTTCGCAATACAGGGATTGTGATTAATTGAATAGAATACTTAAACTTACAACTAAATATCCTCATTGGTATCAACATGTTCAACACTGCAGGGAAAACAAAATCACTGTAAAAACCTCAATATTAACAAGATAGTGAGCATTAAAGAAAGAAAGAGATCAGTGTGGTTAAATAAGATTAAATAAAATGCAGAGTAACAGTTAACTCCCACAGCATATCAACAATCACGGCATTACCTGTAAACACAGCTGGAGGCACCCTGAAGGTTTTATAATAAGACAAGGGTAGTTTGACTGGACTTAAGATGCCTGAAAAATACACACATACATGCACACAGACCCCTAATATTGTTATATTGCTGTCAGATTTCCAGCGGTGTGGGTTAATCAGAAAGGCAAGGGGAAGGGTGCTATCTACTCACCACACTGCCACATTTATCGATTCCATTTACACACAAACACACGCACGCTCAGACACACACACACACACACACACAAATTGACACCCATTTTCTCCACAAGAACAGGCACCCATAACACCCCTTTAACTATTCTATTGGCCCCAAATAGATTTTCCCATTTTACGCTATAGAAGCAGGGGAAACACTGGAGCAGAACTGAAAGTGATATAAATGTATCAAAAAACAGATGAACAAACATTGGAGTAAGATTTATTACTGGGAATTTTAATAAAAATTGGAGGCGGATGAATTGATTTTGGTTTAAGGGAGGGTATTATAAGGAACAATTTATTGGGATGGCCCAGGTAAGATGCATTATTTTCCGACTGTTATCCGGCTTTGCTGTTTAAGGGGCTGATTTGTGTTGTGTATTGCATTTTATGGGGAAGAAGGAAAAGGGAACTCTCAATGATTTAGGTGGGATGTATTAATCAAAGGCAGCTTGTGTGAACCATAGATCCCCAAGCAAAGGAGGTACAGGTGACAGCTCATTCTGCTAAAGAATGTTTTGGAGCTGCACATCACTGCTTCTCAATTCTACTTCCTTCTTTACACTCTCTCTCTCTCTCTCCCTCTCTCTCCCTCTCTCTCTGCCACTTTCTGCCTTTTCTCATGATATCACTCTGCCTCACTTCATAATCTCTCTTTTTTTTCTCCCTATCCCTTCCTTTCTCACCATCCATTCCTCTTCTCCACAGTTCGGCGCACACTTAGTTTTAATTTTATGAGGATGAGAGTAGCTTTTAACCAGCCATGCGGCAAATAAACGGGGGATTAGAAGTATTTAGTGGTTTCCTCCTCCTCCCTAAAAGCTTTGTACTTCCTCAGTGTTCAGTGACCTTTGCCGCTGCCGCTGACATGTGAACAGACAAGCCCATCATCATCAGACATACGCATTCACTCTGCTATGAGTTGGTGGGGTAATGCCGGTAAGTGATACACTGTTTTCCTTTGTGCCAGCCGCTGGTGTTTGCGCCGTCGACAGTCCATAGTTCAACCCTTTTGGTGTTTGAGTCTCTCCGAATTGTTCAGTTGTTCAAGTGTTTCTACGGTTTTTTTTTTACGTCATTTTGTACCGACTCTCTTTGGAGTCAAAGTACTTTGGAATGCAGGTTTGTATTTGCTTATTTGTCACACTTTATCTTAATCTTCAAACCCACATCAAATCGCTTAGGGTATCACACACAGACACAGACACACACACACACACACACACACACACACACACACACACACACACACACACACACACACACACACACACACAGAAAACACACATACAACCAAATGACGAGAGGCTATTTGGCTGAAGCCAGTCACCTGTAGCCGGGGCTGATTTTAAATTTAGATTGATTCTTTGATGAAGGAGGCTTTTTGAACGAGCCCAGTAAGTATGTAGTGGACAGTAATAAGATTACCTTTCACGATCACAATTTATAGTTAAAGAGGAATATTATTGCACCCGGACGTTTATTGTTACATAGTGGTTAATAATCAAAACTGGGTGTAGCAAGTGATGATTCCGTCATTTCATTCAAAGTCTAGCACACAATTGATTTTATACAACTTGCCTCAAAAGAATATTCTAAAGTAATTGTCCAATCACAGTAATCACTTGGCTGTGAACAGGAGTGGAAAAACAAATCTGGGATAATGGCCGAAGGCCAAATTCAGTCAAAGTTCTTTGGACACACCGATTGAACAACAAATGTGAGGGTGTTGATGCGTGTTATAGTGTGGTCACTGGCCGCCACTTACTGCTTCACATTCAGAAGCATACTGTGAAGTTATAAAGTCTTCACTGGGAACTGCCATGAAAAGTCTACTTTGCCAAAGAATGGAATGCACAAGGCATAGCAATAATGGATTTTTTCATATTTCATTAAGATAGAATATATTGTTGATTATTTCTCTTTACATGTGATCTTAGTAGTTAGCAGCATCCATCAAGGTCAAAGCGGAGCAGCATTTGCAAAGCAGAACTCCTCATCTAGCTCATAGTACAACTAAATGTTTTTTTTTAAGCCGGAATTCTGTTTAGGTATCAGCCCACCAAGATTAAAAGGATAAGTGATGTTTATGTCAAGCATAATAAGTTAGCACCTACACTGTCCAATGATGGTGAGAAGCAGCAAAGCAGTCCAGTCCCAATGTGTAATTACTGCAAACACACATACGCACATACCTACAGTATTTGTACTGCATTAAATTGGGTAATGTTTTTTATTATTTATTTTTATTATTTTATCATTTTATTATTATACACGCAGATTTTTGTTGTCCTGATGTCTCATTGTATATACTGCTGTGCTGTCTCAGCCGGGTCTCCCTCAAAAGAGGCATGCAATCTCAAGGGACTTCCTGGCTAAGTAAAGGTTAAGTTGAATAAAATATTTGACAAAATATATACACCACATAGATAAACAGGATCAATGGCCTCTGTAGCCCATGAATCAAACAGAGAGACCTTTTGGGGGCAAAGGTCAAGGTTTATATAAAGTCCTCAAACAGAATGGTGTAATGCACTTCTTTTGTTTTTCCACTGGTTATTTTAATGTCAATTTGCAAGTCAGATCAGGTTGTCATCCACAACCTGAGGGCTTTTGTTGCAATAGGGACAAGATTTGGTGTAATCTTTGTTGATGTATGAGAATGGCTTTGGTATTTTCACAGTCAAAAGCTAGTTTTAGTTAATTACTGGTGTGGATGTCCATTTGTCTGAGTGTCCATTTTACTGTGAGGAAAAAAAAACATTTTGCATGATTATGATTTATGGTTTTGTGTCTCTATATCAGTACTGAATCTGTCAAAAGACAGTGTTCTTTCAATTTACTAAAGAGTGCTGCATTACTGCAAAAAGCATTGACTATAACCCTATACCCTGTGACAAAGAGAGAAGTCAGTGGTGTATTGTGTTTAAAAAAAATAACTTCATCATCTTTTTTTCTATAGTCTGCCTGTTTGATATCATCATTGCGATTCACGACTGGGAGTAGGATCTACATATGGTGGCTGCGATCTTTAAGTCCCACTGGCAGGACTCACGGCCAGCCCCTCAAAAGTATGTAATTGGGTGGGGGCAGATTCTGTGTCTGGGGAATGTCTTGGCCCAAAGGCAGGTGTGCCCCCAGCTAGATAAGTCTACTGCCATTACTGCCTGCCTGAGGCCCCGACTTTTTTATGTGAAGTGGATCACATGGCCGGTTACTCTGTCGGTGCTTGATTATCAAATTCAGCATTGACCATTCCCCAGACTGAGGTTTTCCAAGTGTCGGGCTGATAAACCACTACTGTGCAAACCTAACTCTTTGCTCCTCTCCACATACTGTATGCCATACAAAGAGATGGTCACCTTTTGAGGCGGCCTAGACCTACAAAACAGTCACAATGCTTTGACGGTTAACTGGGCTTATCCTGGCGGAGCTATGATAGACTGTCTAATGATGGCAAATATACAAGTCTGTCCTGCGCCTTACTGAATTCCCATGCAATTCAGCCATTAGTATATCATGCATCCCTCCAGAGGGTCTGGCACAAGTAAAGCAAGCATGCAAAAGGGAACTTTGACAATAGCGACATATGTTCGTACAGATGTTCACATAAGAAGAGATTCAATTAATCATTAACTTACTCCACATGTCAGTGCGTCAACTAAAAAGGTGCAATGTATCTGAGCCAGAACTACTATACATTCCTCTGCGTATGTGCATGTGCGTGTCTGTGTATATGTGTGTGTGTGTCTGTGTGTGTGTCAGGGCTGATTGCTCTTGACTTCATTAATCTCCGCAGTGTGGTTATGATTAGCTCTCTGAGGCATGCCAGAGGACATCTGACACACTCACACACTCACTGTCAGGTCTGGCCACCTCTCCAGTTTGCTTCTCACGGTCCAACCAATTAGCTTGGAGCGAAGAGAAAAAAAATAGCTTGAGCAACGACAGGACATATACACACACACACAGACGACAGAGGTTTGTTCTGTATGTGTGTGTGTTGTCACCATTACTACAGTTGAAATGACTTGCTTTGGAGTTGAGTGCGTTGTCGGCCCTGGAATAAAATAACACAAAGGGAACAGCTGGCCAATTGCAGTGGCTTCTATTTTTCATTGTCATTTTGTCCAGAGAGGTTTCCAGCAGTTCCCCGATGGTACCTCTAAAATGTTCTGGGGTCACGTGATCGCTGAAGTGTGACACAAGATTTACAATGTTTTTCGAGGCTCTTGCGAGGCTTGTCATTTGTGCTTTTAAGTAATGAGGAATTACAGCGAATCAAAAAAGTGTGATTTGGGGGTTAGGGTTTAGCCGCTCGTGTGGCATACAACCTTTTTGTTATATCAAATTTATATATCCCTGTAAACTATGATATAATGTGAATATTGATGTTATCAATATTTCCCAATAAAGACTTGAAAACAAGTCATTCAGGCACAAAAAGAGTTTATTTCTAACTTGTTACAGCTACAAATTATATTGGGGTCAGTCATATTAATTTGTGAATTTGGACACGAGCATTTACACAGTGTGTCTGGGTTGAAATGCTGCCTTTGGAAAAAAAAAAAGGAGGAAGACAATACCCAATGAAAGCAGTGTTTAAAGAGGCCAGCTGAACAAAATAAAAATCAACAAAAATTTGGTCTGTGTAGCAATAGAGAAATTGTATCATATTTCAAAATCTTAAAGCATAGTGAGAATTAAACTTGTCTTCCATTATCTTTTAAAGCTGAAGTGTATAACTTACACGGAAATTTTGTCAGTAAGCCCAGAAATTCATGTCATCTGCTTTTTCAAAATGCATCCTAAAAGTGCTGCAAAATTTCCAATTGATTGGTATGTGGATTAGAAGTTCATCAAATTCTGTGTCATGTTTTTCCTTTTTACAGAAAAGTGTTGTTGTAAGAATACGTTTGTGTGCATGTGATTGTGTCAACAGAGTGCAAAATGACAAATTGTTTTCAAAAAGAATGAGAGCAGTAATGATGGACAATCATGCCACATGTGTACTGCGGCTTGTTTCTGTGTGCGTACGTGCAAGTGTACTTGTGCGCGCGCGTGTGTGTGTGTGTGTGTGTGTGTGTGTGTGCCGATGAATCTCTCATTGTGACAGTGGGGCCGGCAGCAGTGAATGTCCTTCTGGGTGGGACACATACACAAACACACTCAAACACACACACACATGCACACACACACACATGCACACACGCGTACACAAACACACGCATACAATGACACACGCATACACAGATGGAAACCACCACACTAATGGATCACCCCTGTCTGAACGCAATCCGCCACAAATAATGATGAACCACCCCTGCATTAAACTATTTTACACAATGCTCAATTCATTACCTCTCTGGTGCTGCCTCTCCACCTCTCTCTCTCTCTCTCTCTCTCCCTCTCTCTCTATCTCTTTTTCTGTCTGCCTCTTTCTGCGGGTATAGGTGAGCTAATAAAGGTACTGTATGGTATTTCTCCTCTACCAGTACAATCATTGTTTTTATCCATTAGTAAGATATTAGGATGGGAAATGAGAGGAGCTCATAGGGAGGAGATGGGATGGGGGGGGGAAGAGGTATTGCTGCAGTGAAAAGTAACAGCTGCCTCATCTTACATGAAGAAAACCACCTTCCTCCTCGGAAGATTTTAGGCCCTGGGTGAGCTAATGGTTAGACACTTCTTAACGCACAGAACACACAGAGATGCCATCAGCTCAAACTGGAAGCATTCTGATTAACATAATAGATCCCATGTGCAATAGGAGTGCATTATTTCCAATGACTTGGCTTTATTAAAAGCACACACTGCACTGTACCTCTGAACCAATTTAAGAATATTTATTCTTCGAGAATTTTTTTGTTTATGAAAGAAAATTGTTTTTCCTGAATCTTCTCAGCAGGAAATTAAAGATTGAATGTCCATCTTGCATTTTAATTTTGCTCTAATTTCCTAAGTTTTTCAGTTATAATTACACCTGTGCTGAGTATATTCTTATAACATTATTAAGCAGTTTGCTTGTGATTTCTATTGATTAATATATTGAGTCTTTCACAAATATCTACACAGAAGAAGTTGTCTAAGTGGGTGACATGAGAACAGAAGCTGGAAGAGGGAGAAGAGTTAAATTCATCAAATGTAGATCAAGGTAATTCAATGAATTAAGCTGATTTTAAATTGACCATTTTTAAATGCACCGTCTTATTTTTCTTATTCTTTCCAAGTGTATGTAAATACAGCTTAAATAAAAGATTATCTTTTCCCTGCAATTTCCTAGTTTTCTAGTTGACTATAGCTAATGCTTAAAGTATCATGATGTGTATTATCTAATGAACTTTAATGCAACTATGATTGGCTCAATAGCTTGAATCATGCAATTTATCTTTCACATTATTTCCTGAATTTACATGAAAAAGTCTTTTCTAGAATGTCTAAAAAGCAATTTACACAAATGAGCCAAAAATAAACGTTGATTTATATTTCCCAACACATTGTGATGTCTGTTAAAATTGTATATAATATGACTGCTAAAGGAATGCAGCTTTGGGTGATTCACAAAAGTTTTGAGCTAAAATATATTTTCCAGCTTTACTTTGCTCATTGTGGGAGAGAAGAGAAGAAAGAGTCATTATGGATTTCAATTAGTGATCCCTGGACAGAGAGGGATGCGTCAGAGTGGGGGAATTAATGTGCTGTGGACAGATGTTTAATAATAATGGCCGGACTGGCCCTGCCGAGAGACACACACTCCATCCACTGCACCCTACTGTGGTTGTATAAACACACATGCATAGACTGATACGCACAGAGATACACAAAGACAATCAAGTCCACATACACAGAAGCTCACATATAATCACTCACACAGTGACACACACAATAATGATTCATATACATGCACAGTGCGGTGCAATGTGTGACAGCCTCACACACATGTACAGACACTGGTATCAGTGCTCTGCATGTGTGTGTGTGACTTTATGACCAGTGCTGGCCACAGTGCATATGGCCCTCATTTAGCAACAAAAGGCATGGAGAATGGCTGGTTGGATGAGCTTCCTGACTGTGAGAGGTGACTGGAGGCATGTTAAACGACATGCCCCTTATGGAGAGATCGAGCATGAGACAGAAACAAGGGAAGAGGGTATGTAAAGCTGGTTCCGTGAAAGAATTATTTTTGCTTAATTTAACATTCAGCAGAAATATGAACTGACAGATCACAGACTGAAAAAAGGAGGAAAAAAGTGACCGGATAACCGAAAACAATACAGATATGTGTAAAGACGTATGATTGAAGAGTGTGCTCTCAGACTTAAGGACAAGGTGGTGGTCTGGCTGAGTTTAGAACTGGGTCATTAGACAATGTGTAAACAGCTTGTCTTTCCATGGAGTCCTCTCACTCTCTTTTTCTGTTTTATTCCCTCATACAGGTACACCTGGTGACATCTAATCAGTGTTGTGTCAGGATGAATTGCTTCCAGTCATCCAAACAGTCTTGTCAAAAACAACGCTTCCCTAAAAATCATTTTCCTCTCGCGTACATGCGGTGTTCATAGTGTCTTGTCACAACAACATTTCTCTGGTAATTACCAAGGTGGACATCCTCCCACCACCCCTCGATGGATGGCCTGAGCCACCATGGGTTTGCCCTCCAGCCATAACTCTGACTAGGACATCTGCCTACTGCTCTCCACAAATGTGGTTGCCCTCAGACAGCAAATTAGCCCGAGAGAAAGACGGAGAGACCGAAACGACACTCAAACAAGCACACCGCCTGGCACATTAAGAAGCAGGCGATGTCAGTACAAAGAGATGAAAGAGCATTAAGGCAGGTACAACCGTGTGCGCGCACACACGCAAACAAGCACACATACACACATAGACACACTTCTACACACACACACACACACACTACTTGCGCTATTTGTGGTTTGCCTGTCTCTAAAGAGTAATCTATTACACAGACAGTCTTTTCCTCTGATCGGTGGCCAGACATATATCTTTACTCACAGATACGCAAGTGCTCACACAATCACATCTGTTGAGGTGATCATTTTGACAGGTGAATATGGCCGAGGAGTAGTGGAGAGTGAGGAAGTGGGGAAATGGGAAAGGAGGCTTGGGGAGAAATAAACTGATAACTGCATGATGATGGGTGATAATGTCAGGAAAGGGAGGAAATGAATGAGGGAATGGATGGAGGAGTTGCCGGCTGATCAATACTCAGATGCACAATCTGCATCCACACAGACGGCTGTTTCAATGCCTTTTCTGTAAATTTCCTCTTTACCTATACTTCACCACAGCAGTGTGAGTGCTCAGACAGGTGCAGAGGAATTTCAAATGAACAAAACAGTATTGTCTTTCTGCATTGTTTGTCTCTAGTGTAACTGCATTGGTAATATGTATTAGTTTATGTTTGTTTTGTTTTTTTATTGGTTTAATTGCCAGCAGAGACACAGTGCATATCCTGTGGACAGCAAAACGCCCACTTTTACTACACTCACCCTTTCACCCCTCTTGATTCCCCTTGAAATGTAAAATGACATCTTCCCTTATCACATTGCTTGCTTTCCCTGTCCTGTGCTCTACCTAAACCAGTGATATCATAGCTTCCATTCCAATACAAGGAAGGGGGCCGGGAAGTTGTAGAATGGCGCCCATTCACACATGACCGTGTTTCCCCTATGTGACATCACAGCTTCTACTTTCATCGTAAGCAGGTGAGACCTCCTGCAGCCACGAGCTTCAATGCATGTGACGTCATCACTTCGACATGTCTGGTGTGAGTAGATTTAGTTCATTTTAATTTTTGTTTCCTGTTTGATATGAGTTTTGTTTTATCAGAGCATTTGCTCTCAAGTTGGATCAAGAATATATATATTTTTTTTTGTTTTACTCTTACTTACAAACTTCTTCAGTTACACACACCTCGCGTGCACAAGCACGCACTCAGTGAGCAGATGTTCTCCCGGGAACAGAAATTTTCTAAACATATAAAGTTTCTTTGTTTCAGAGTCAACCTAATTTCAAACAAATTTCTCAAGAAACCAATCGATTATCATTCAACGCTAATCTATTATTATAGATTAGTTTTGGCTTAATCGATTGTTGACTCCCTGTCATGGAATTTCCAACTTCCTTCGTGGAAATAAAGGCATCGCGGGCGCAGCTGCGTTTCCAAGACAACGATAAACGTACGCCTGAGTAAACATGGCGGAGCTGCCGTTGCAAGACTTTAAAAAGCAACTGTTTCACAGAAACAGGTAACGCAATATAATGTAGTTTGACTCCCTCTAGAGCCAATAATGACGTTGGTTTTTGATTAGCATTAGCTAAAAGCGTTAACGGCTGACAAACCAACGAAAGAGAAATGTTGATCTGATCCCGGCAAACGTTAGCGGTGTTGATGCAGCGTTGATTACGACCAGGTGCTTAGCAGCCAACAGCAACCTGTGCCACTACGGTTTGTTTTGACGTATAAAAACTATATTTCACTCAAGTCCTTACAAAAATCGCTCTACTGCTTAGCTTGATATATAGTTACATAGCAATTTGATACTAGTTATTTTAACAACAGAGACTGGCATGTGATACGCACATGCTGATGTATGGTGAACCTTGAGGAGCAACGAAATAATACTGTGTGTGTGTGTGTGTGTGTGTGTGTGTGTGTGTGTGTGTGTGTGTGTGTGTGTGTGTGTGTGTGTGTGTGTGTGTGTGTGTTAGACTAGCTGAAGAGAACAGAGAGAGGGAAAACCAGGCCGCTACACGAATTCAGAGCTGGTTCAGAGCCTGCAAAGTTCGAGCTTACCTCAGGTACCTTTCTTTCTTCTTCCTGTGTGTGTGTGTGTGTGTGTGTGTGTGTGTGTGTGTGTGTGTGTGTGTGTGTGTGTGTGTGTGTGATTTAGCTCTGTAAAACTGGGAGGGGGGGAATAACTTTTACTAGACCTTCACACATTGATATGCCAAAGGAGAGAAATAATACACGCCTTAATATTTAATATGCCAATTTAGCGCTTTATTTTTCCTCCAGGGGGTAGAAAACATTCGGCAGGAATGTAAGAGTTAATTTCAAGGGAAACCCTGGTACTCTCTACCTCCCATAATAATCTGACTTCTAGAGGTTTGCAAATGGCCTTGAGGAATAAATGTCACTTGCTCTATGTGCTCCTTTCACACAGAGAGAAATGAATGTCTCTTTCTCTGTGTCTGTTCCTATGCTGTGACCCCAGCACCATTCTGCAGGGTCAGCAGACAAACTTCCAGACAGTAGGTTAATTCAGATTACTTTAGTTAATTGATCAATGCGTTAAGTGGATAATTAGCAACAATTTTAGCTGCCTAAGTGCAACTCTGGGGTTGTGCTATCCCACTATAAGCATTGATTTTCTGGGCATATAAATGGCCTTTTGGAAATTGATGGCCTCATTGGAGGCAGAGAATCGCAGCGGACTTGCATTTAGAGTATGTTTGAAGATGAATACAAATGTGTGCTGCCGACTAAGGGGGGAGAAAGGCTCATAGGACATGATCGAAAAGCCTGGAGTTGTGGCGTTCTGTGTGTATCCTTGTGTGTTTGTGTGTAAGTTTGATATTTCATTGGCCTTTTCATTTACATATTTTATAAACTTAACATTTATGGCCAGAAATAAATATGGCACTCTCTTTATTGTGTTTAAAGGAAGCAGTTTAATTTACCTAAATTTACCTTGTTTTTACATTGTATTCTAAGCTGCATCTTATTTTGCAGCATTTACATATCTCTGGAATCTGATAATCCCACACCATTAACACAGTGACTAAAAGAACCTGCATTTAAAATCCATCCATGCTTATCTGGATAACTTTGACCAGTGTTTTCCCCCATTACAACCTGAAATATAACCATCCAATCCTCTTCCCAATATGACTTTATTACAGCCATCTGCACAAAAAGGCAGTCATTATACAGAAGATATGGAGGGGCTTCACAGCAAGGGTGCATTTCAGACAAATGGTGAAGGTAAGCTGGAGCCCAGAAAGGCTATAGATATATTGATTATGTTATGATAGCATGCATTAGAATTCAATTGCTATATTCCTAAGTCCCTGCATCTGACCTTAAGAAATATAATTCACTCATTACACATTGGGAAATTAGCACTTAGGAAATATGATGTAATATGATATGGGATTCCATTTATATTGCAACTCCCGGGATGCATATAGAGTACGGAGAGGAATCGAGAGAAGAAAATAGTGGAGGAGTTTATGTGTGTGTATATGTGTGTGCTTTAGTAAAACAAGGCCCTATTTTCGGCATATTGCTTCCAACTGCTTCTTAATTGAACAGATTGTTGATACCGGATCCAATACCCACTGCTCTTACGTATAATTTTCCCCTGGATTGAGTTTTGTAAACGTATCACAACAAGCTATTTATCATGCCTGTAAATTGACTGTTTGCTAAAGCATAACTGCCAGCCACCGTTTGGGAGGCGTTCAAGAAATGGAAAGGGGCTGAGGGGGATGGGGGTGAGGGGTACTGGAATAAACGATGAAGGATGTGTCACAACACACATATGGGCTAAAAAGAGGCTGTTTGGAAACAGACGAGCGCTAATTTGAATCACTTACAATTGACATAGTGTACTATTTTGAATTAGCCCTGAGAGATTCTGGTCATCTTCACCTCCTCTCGCTCTCTCCCTTACCCATCTTTTCTCTCACTCTTGTGAACCTTATCATGTGTAATGTGGTTTTCACAAAGCCTCATCTCCAAACATCAAGCTGAATTTACTGCCTCCTTTCAAGTCTTTGTCTTCCTTCTCCTTCCTCTCTTCCCTGTCGTTATTAAAAAAAGATGTGTCGAGATATGAATCCCTTTTAAAGCAGACACTCCAGTTTGCTCCTGAAATGTGCCCCCAGTGGTTGGCTTGCACGTTTGGTGTGTGACGGCTCGTTGAGTGTGCCGCTGAATATTTCTCCGGCCTTTTGTTAGTCTCTTCTGGCAGTGCTGTCATTGATTATGAAATCCAGAGGAGAGCATTTGGCCATCATACATCTCCATTAGCTCGCTGCTTGACTACCATAGATTTTCTTGGCCCTTGTCTGTGTTGGTGTATTAAGAGAGCACTGTCCTCCCCTTGATACAAAGTCCCCCTAATCACTCTCTCTCGCTCTCTCTCTCCATAGCCTCTGACTTTTTTCTCTTGTTCCTCTTTTCTCTTATGCTTTCCCGCTCTCTTTTTTTACCCCTTCGTCCCCCCCTCCCCTCCACAGTGGCCCTATCTGCGCTGCTCGGTGCAATGTATTATGTATAAAGAGCTCTTTATCTTTGACGCCTGCTGTGGACAGATCAGAGGGCTGGGAGACAAGATGTAACGCCATCTTTTCCTTTGTGTTCACAGGCAGCATATTTTATCATGAAGATGAATTTCTACGAGGAGATGGCGGTCAGGGTAAATATCACCACAGTGTCTTGTATTAGCAAATGAAGTGTCATATTTGGGGGACTGTCTATGTGCTGTGAATAGGAGGCCCCAAAGACAGCTCATAAGCACTTCATAATACCACTACACTGCAAAACAATTGTCCATTTTGACAACTGCTTAAATTAAACATGCATTTTTTTTCACCGTTACCTTAAAATAATGCTTTTTAATTCTCTGATTTATTTTGTTAATATCATCAAGACCTTTTGAAATATTAATACATTTAGCATTTTACAAATTGAAATATCAAGATGGAAAATAAGTATTTTGTTTGAGTAAAGACATTTTAGACTGTCACTGAACTGGATTGTGCTATTGATATCTTTTTGAACTTTTCATAGAGAATTCAAGTAACTGTCACTGCTGTTGCAATGCAACATAACATTTTGATTATTTATCGATTTTCTTTTAATTTAGACCTATTTAACTAATCTTATTTAGTCAGTATTTTAATGCTGAAATTATTTATTTATGTAAGCAGAAGATTATGCAATGAGATTATTTTTTAAATGTATTTTATTTTATCAATACCTTAAGAAGTGTGCTTTCATTGCCCAAGACTTTGTTAGACCTTCTGAATAAAAACCTCTGAATTCTCCGAGCAGTCAACTTATTTGACATTTTTCCCCCATCAGTGGCTGCTATTGTTCACACAATTAATCATGGTTCTATGTCTGTGCCTGATGCCTTGGCATTTATATTCAAGAAATTTGCACAGAAAATCCTATAGTTTTACAATTCCTTATAGTCCACTCTTTTTGTTAACAATTTCATTCTGCCACACCCATTGAGGGGTTTTACTGGCCAACAAAAAAAAGATCCATCAGGTTTTACTGAAGGAGGTCTGTCCTCATACTGCCTACATACAGCTGGTGAGAGATGTTTTCCTTTTTTGTGCACCAGGGGAAAGTGAGGAAATTAAATACTTCAAGTTTAACACTCAATAGAAATGCAAATATGAAAGGAGACCAACCTGTTGCTTCAGTAAATCTCATATGTGGACTAGTGAATCACTCAGCCATTTAGGACATATACAGATGATTATGGCTGATATCATCATGTGGAGTTGTAGCTTTGGAAGGTAAGAGTAAATAGTCCTTTATTGGCCATATACAAGACCAAATTCCCTTTCAGAAAGATTATGAACTTTAATGGGAAAGATAGAAAAAGGGCAAGAAAGTTGCTCAATTATTAGCAAAATAAGCTGCATTTGAACCACACAAGGGCCAAACAAAATTTTTCCCTGCTGGTTTTATTGGAATCCTTTGTATTTTTTTGTACATTCTTTTTGGAGTCCTTATGTTTCTTCTCAACCACAAAGTCATAAGTTAACATTTTTGGCACATTCCTGAATTGCCTTCAATGCAGTAGTCTCTGGGGACTGTATTAACCTGGAACAACTGACAACTGAAACTTAACCCTTGATAAATGGTTTATGGTTATAATCTCACAATGTGACCGTTGCTAACTTGTTGGATTTGTGTCATCCATTCCGAAGAAACATGTCATAATTCTTAGTACATATTCATACCTCCATACCTTGTCAGGCCTCTCACCACAGTGATAGGATTTTAGAAGGAGTGACCTTGAATATGAAAATGAATATGTGAAAGATGTCCGTGCTCTAACAGGCCTTGTCTGTCTTTCTTTCTTTCTTTCTTTCTTTCTTTCTTTCTTTCTATTTTTAACCAAAAAAATATTTGGTGTTTAAATGGAAGAGAGGGAAAAGAGAAACAACTCCAAGGAATAAACAATCATCTCAGAATCCCCCTGTGTCACTTCCTTCAAATCAATTTTGATTCTTTTCTCTCTCCTCTCTCCTGTTGTTTTTTATCTTGGCGTGGTAGCTAACAGAGGATAATGTATTAGTGTCGTAATAGAAACCAGTGTTTACATGCTGCACCTCGGATTTGTATTAGATTCAACAGCATTGATTTTACTAGTCAACAAAGGTCAGCAAGAACTCGGGAGGCGGCAATTACTTTATTTAAAATTATCTATTGACTGGCAGATCAATGCTAATTCTCATTTTGCTCTTTGTTGTTTTTCCCCATCCTCCACTCCTCTTTTCTCCTCTTCCCTCTTCTTATAGTGTGATTATTCTTTTACCTGCCATTGTTTTAATCTCTTGATTAGTCTGAAGGACATCCACCCCCTGGCTTTTATATGGTCTACTGGTATATGAGAGTGTGTGTGAATTTGCTAATCTGCAGTCTCCATAATCAATCTGGACCAATACAGTGTAAGAGGCTGCGGCAGCTGTCTGTCCTATCTTGGGCTGTTCCCCCACAGAGACAGCAGAGAAAATGTATATATGGTTACTCATCATTTTACAGTGTTAAGCATTCTGGAAATACCACTGCATTTTTGTCACCTGTATCTACACCCTGATTAGGGTTTCATGATTTTGAAACGTAACCAAAATGAGCATTCAATTAGATCCCAGAAAACCAGCATCACATTTGTAAGTACCTGTGTTACCCTTGCTTACTTGTGTGCATCTGGGGGGGAAATTGTCTCTTTAATTAAGTCATTGTGATTTGCTGCTATAAAACATGCACTCCTGACTTCAGGTCACAATTGGGCAATATTTAACAGATCAAACGTGACATTGGGTCTGTGAAAAAGTGCAAAACGTGGAGTAATAATGTCTTGCTTCGGTTACTTTGTGTTGTAGAAGAGCAGAAAAATAACATTGAATCCATAAAGCAAAAGATCCTCAGCAACCTCATGGAAACCATCCTTTGATGTAATCTTTAAGCTCAGGTCCATAAAAGAAATAGTAACTATGTTTTGTTTTTTTAATTTCCCTGGTGTTCTCTAATATTTTTCAGATCCAGCGACGATGGAGAGGTTTCTATGTGAGAAAGTATGTGCATAACTTCTATGCACGCCAGATCTACCTGGAAAGACTTGCCCTGAGAAACAAACTAGTAAGGTAAAGAAAAAAGGTAAAACAAAACGGGGTTGATGAAAAAAGAATTGCTTGTGAAACTACCGGTAATTTGTGATCTACTTTTCTCACTGCCTTTCTAATGCTGTTTTTTAAATTATGGGTTGACAATTTATTTAAACCAATTGCAAGCCTATCATTTCAAAATGTTTTATTCACTGAACTATGCGACTATTATTTTTTATTCAACTTAAGTACATAGTAAATGAGAGTAAATGACCATGTAAATTATCTGTGCATGTGCCAGCGTGTGTGCGTGCGTACGTGGGAAAGAGACAATGAGAGAAAAAGAGATGTTGGTAGTTACCTAAAGGAAACATGACGGAATGAGAGTAACTGAAACAGAGTGAAAGCGAGGAAAGACGAGGGAAAGGGAGAAAAGCCTGATATGCTTTAGGCTAACAGAGAGAGAAATGAATGATGTGAAGAAATTAAAAAATAGGCTCTTATTTGAACCATGGTTCCTGCATTAATAAAACATCCTGTGCTCCAGGGCTTACTGCTAAAGATACGCAATCTTTTACTTTTGACTAAAAAAGAAAAAAAAAAAACATTGTGCTTAGCTAACAGTCACATTTTTAATGTTGCTAATATATTTTACTCGAAAATATCTTCAGGCCTCTGCTAAAATTAAATGTAAATTTGTTAAAGTGCTCCTTGGATCACTGAGTTTCCCCCTTACTTACCCACAAGCCCCATTTCGGAGGTAGGAGGGAAAAGGCTAAGCCAATTAACAAAGTGATGGCACCTCAGTACTATAACACACAAAGACAGGCTGATACACATACAACCTTTTCATGTGTCAAAAGATGTAAAACCGACTGAATCATGCATATAATTGTGTAGCTTTCACAAAGTGGTCCTAACTTAATATTATCTATAAATATTTAATGTTATTTATAATATGAAAATCACCAAACCCAGCAAAAAAGCTTAATCCTATAAGAAACTGTGAAAGTTTTGCAATTGAGTCTCACTTGAGCAAGCTTTTTTTTTTTTTCTTGCCGCACTTATCAGTGAAGATGTGTTCTTGAAGATATTTATTTGTTATCCTTTCGAGGTCGAGTGTGCTGCTGCACTTTTCCTTCTATTTCTTTTTATTAATTAGGAACAATTTAGTACCAAAAGCAGAGCTCAAAGGAATTGCCAACATTGAACTAAAAATGGTTGAAAAAAGTCTCACCATTTGGTGAGATTTCACCTTATCAATTATACACACACGTACACACTTTCACAAACTGAAACACAAAGCCTTTCCGGTTAGGGGGTGTTTAGGTCATTTTCTCTTCAGTTAATCACATGTTTATTTAACACTTCCAGAGTCACAATCAATTCATGCCTTGCTGGCATTTATTCAAAATATCCCTTTTCTGTGAGCCACTGAGCCCTTGGATCTTATGCTCCCTGATCACTCACCCAACCAAGGTCTGCTTAAAGGTCTGCTTTTTAATCCACCGGCATTGCTCCTTTCCCCTGTAAGACTGTGTGTCTGTCCAGCCTCTTTGTATGAATTATTCAAAGTTGAACTAATGGTCTCCATTTAGCGCAAGCTGATCAGCTGTGCATTGTAATCATATGGGAGTAATGCATAGACTCCCTCCCTCTCTCTTTTTCTCTCTCTCTCTGTCTGAGTCATTCTCTCATGACAGATCTCCCCTGCATGAAACGAACTGTGTCATTTCATTAGGTACAGCAGCCCGCCAATACACACTGCTTTCACTAACCTCTTCTATTCCGTGCCCTCTCTTCTGGTCATTTCTTTCAATCTTTTCATCTCTTTTCTTTCTGTAAAATTCCCTCAGTAAACGTGCTAAATGTTTCTTTCCCTCTGTCTTCTTTATCCTTTCATTGTGTTTTGGTATTCATCCTCGTTCATCCTTCCTATCCTGCATAGACTAATGAAGTCAGGACCCGGCGCAGTTACCACCCTGCAATAGTTTTCCATGATACCCCTACAATTTATCACTTTGTCATGGAGACACTTAAAGTTCTTAGGCTTTAATAAGGGCATGCATTGGGACGATGGGGGCAATTAGGGAGAGCGAGGCAAGTCTACTTTGCATATTTACCAAATGTGCTGGTGTCATCGCTGCTGCCACAACCACGGCCTGTTGGCTACATGAATTATTTCTCTATCTACCCTAAACAGCTGTGTAATTATTACAGGCTTAATCAGATAAATAATTCTTTTGGTCATACAGCAACAGCATCAAAATAACTTATTTGCTAGTTATCCTTAATACAAGAGAAAGCAGGTCTTGAAATGAATGCATGAACTCGGTGAAGTTAGGAGTTCTTTCTCCTCTTGCTATAGTGTATCTACTCTTGTTGTTACTTTTCTCTTTCTGTCTCAAGCCTTCTTCATTCCCCCCTCTCTCGTGTCCCTTTTCAAGGACATTCATGAAAGGAGAGCAGCTACAGTGAAAAGAGTGGGCCCTGCCTGCTCCGCAAGCTTTCTTTGCTTCTGTGCATTCGTCTGTCTTTTTCTGCTTCTTTCTGATCCAGTTTGGGAGGAGACAGGTTAACTTCTTCAGTCTGATTGGATTTGTATATTCATTGTGCATGTGTGTATGTTTGTGTGTGTGCGTGCGTGCGTGCGTGTGTGTGTGTGTTTGGAGCGCGAGTGGGGTTACCATGCCCTCTGTGCCTCTTTAGAAAATTACAATTGTAGAGAAAACAATGAAAGAAAGTAGGGAAAATCAGATGATATTTCATGTTTTGATTGCACACTTGAGATCATTATTTGGTTCCATACCTTTTCATGGCATTAGTCATTGTAATTTCTAAAATTAATTGATCAATTTGTTAGTCTCTTAATTGGAAACACTGTGTTGAAGGATGTTGAAAGCTCAATACATTGAACTGGTCACTGTCTGAATTGACTTGCTGACCCCCCCTTTTCCTTGTCAGCTATTGAATCATTTAATTGGAGCAATTAAGACAGCCAATCAGGTCAGACCTCCATTAAATATTTAGAATCTGACCAATTAGTTGCTCTGGTGCTGGCCCTGACGACCGCAAGTTTGGCCCACTGTCTCACAATGCCTCAATCTCTGATATCCCATCAGCCCTTGACTCCTCGTTGTGAGCCGAGTAGTAAATTATTGAGGAAGAAGAAAGAAATTTAGCTGTACTATATAATGCTTTTAAATAAGTTAACAGGCTAGGGTTAAATGTCAGTGAGAAATTTGACTATTTGAGAGTAGGTTAAGTTAACTTGATTTAATTGTGCAATAGCTATGCACTCATCTAAAAAATAATCTGTATTAAGAGCAGCCATACATCATTAGAAGGCAAACTAAACATATTTATAAGTGAGTATATTTTAAAAATGTCACCATCTAAAAGTTGGATGGTACCTGGTTTGATATGAAAGCTTTCGTGGAAAACATTAGGATACCAATCTCTTTTAGTTCTCATGATTTGATTCCAACTTTCCATGTCAGTATTTTCCACTAGAGCATTTGCAAAGAGACATATTAAACATTTAACGGTATCTGATTTATCCATCTACTGCATTTATCAAATAGTGACAATCCTGAAATCCTATATACATGCATAACGTTTCGAATTAAGCACAGTGTTTATGGAATTTTATTTTGTCTTGAAATCAGTTAACCCTTTAGTGTTGATTATTTTCACACACTTACTCACTGGCTGTGATATACAGTCTTTCACATACACACACACACACACACTTTGCACGTGCAGTGTGCCGAACAGGGCTAATGAGGGTTGTATGTTGTGGCGGCTGGTTGGGTCGACACAGATCGAGGTGCCTTCAGCCGTTACAAATCTGTTTGGCTTTTGTCCACTACACAGCAATTAATAACATTGGGACTGGAAGCAGGGAAGCAAAGGTCACCCATTCAGTCTGAGACAGACAGACACACATACACACACACACACACACACACACACACACACACACAGGTCTGCTTACACATGGACATGTTTTAAAGATGTGTAGACAAATAGTTAAGCTGCATGAACTGCGTGGACACTTAATATTATTGACTCACTTACTGGGACAACTTATACACAGATATGAGAACAGATCCTGACCCTCGGATGCATTGCCATTTCCGTTAATGCCTAAAATAACATAAATACACACATTTACTCCTTTCCATTTATGAGTTTGTGAGAAGCTACCACCAGAACTTTATATTTTACATTAGTAAGTAATATCCATGTTAGTCAGGTTGACAAATAGAGGCCAAGCAACCTCTATATTTATACACGCACACACAATCACAAGTATACATAGGGTATGGTTATACCTTCATTCACGTTGTCTAAAATTACTGTGCTTAACGCATAAACACATACTTGCTCTTGCTCTCTCACTGCATACATAAATGCACATGAGCAATGTTCTGCATATTTCATTTATTTTGTAATTTAATCCAATGCTGAGGAAGGAATGAGAAAGCAAAGGCAATGGAAGCGGTGTTGTGATTTCTTTTTAAATGTCAGAAGCTGCAGAATGTATTAACCTCACATTACACAGACACATACTATGAATATTCTGATTCCTCTACGGAGGTTTGTAATTGAAAACAGAAGTTGTATTGGACAGTGAGGAGAAAAAAATTGGGACAAAAAAAGACACAAATAATTGTTGATGAGCTATTGTTCACTCCTTTCGGTATTGCTCTTGTGGAAATAGATCGGCTTTACACTTATCTTTGTACGCGTGCATGTGTTTTCACATTACCGTGACATGTGTGTTTTAGTAATTGTTTCCAATTCCCTCTTTAAGTTATTACCCCCTTGTAACAATAAGGCTATGTGATTGCCAAATGAAATTGCTGTGTATGGGCTTTTAATGCATCCAATTTAGCCAGCTTCGCTTAACAGATGTCACAGACAGACCTGTCCTGGCTGCAGTGATGAAATATATCCATCATCCTCCCACTTATAGCCTCTCGCCATCTCACTTTGCTGTTTTTTTCCATGCAGTTACTCCCTTGTTTTGCGCCCACACCTCCTCTCTCTTTCCATGTCTGGCCCAGTCTCTCTCTCTTATCATTAGGCACTTTTTTATTCATCTGAAGGACACTTCGGGGAATTAGCATTAGAATGCATTTAGAATAAACAGCCACAGTTTCATAGTACAGTAAATTGTTATCAAGTTTTTAATTAATATAATGTTTCCTATAGATTCAATTGCTTTGATAATTCTACTAAAGGGACAACACGTATGAGGCCGACAACAATTATTCAAGAGAAACATGCAATCGTTTTAATGTCATTTGGGAAATGTGTTTTGTTAATTACAGGAAAGAGCTTGATGAATTTGAGAATATCAAGAAAAAAGAGAGAGACTGTCTAGAAAGGGTGAAAGAGCAGACGGCCAAGGTCTATGAAGCTCACCGGCTACACCACCTCATCAGCACAAAGCAGGTTTGTCTACATATACACCTACATAAATACAGTGACATAAATGCAGCTATTTTTAAACAAAATCATATTCAATTCAGCTATATGGTTAACATATATACGTTAAAATTAATATATTCTTCTCCTGACAAATACTCTGTCCTTGACATTTAGCAGCAAGTGTTATAAGGTCTGTGTTTGAAAAGTACTAAATGGGTATCTGGATAGCATTTTAGTTAATTTAGAATTAACTCTTATTTTAGTTATTTAAAAAAAGAATTGAAGTGAATATTCTTTAGCCTGTAATATATACACTGCTCAAAAAAATAAAGGGAACACTTAAAAAACACATCCTAGATCTAAATGAATGAAACATTCTTATGAAATACTTTGCTCTTTACACAGTTGAATGTGCTGACAACAAAATCACACAAAAATGATCAATGGAAATCAATTGTATCAACCCATGGAGGTCTGGATAAGAATCACACTCAAAATTAAAGTGTAAAAACAAACTCCAGGCTGATCCAACTTTGATGTAATGTCCTTAAAAAAAAGTCAAAATGAATCTGTGTTGCTTCCTGAGTGGACACTATGATTTCACAGAAGTGCGATTGACTTGGAGTTACATTGTGGTGTTCAAGTGTTATTTTTTTGAGCAGTATATATATGTATGACAGCTAAAAATGTATTTGCTCCTCAGAATGATTTGTCTTTTTTGCTTTTGTATTTAAACTGCAGATTCAAGGTGAAAATCAGGACAGATAAATATTACCTTTTTCATTTCATCAGCTACAAATTTAATTTAACAACCCACTCTAAATAGCCCTGTACCATATATAAAGTATGTTTAAAATACCTAAACACCACCTAGATCATTAATCTTCCAATTCAAGTAGTTAACTCACTAATGGTGATATTCTGATACTTGAGGTTGTTTTGTGTGAGTATGCTTGCACCCTGGATAGAGATCCATGTCCACAAAATAACCATAGAGCAGTGGTGACCTTTACTGAGTGCAGTCATGGAAGTACCTATGCACATTTAAAATAAAGCTCAACATACAGGGAAAAGATATCAGCTATGAGATACCAGTCTCATTGGAGTAACCCCAGGGACTGGCTACTGGGGCTGACTTCTTTGTCACTTTCTTTCTTTAGTTACAACAGGAAAACTGTTTGGCCTCGTGCATGCACACATGACTGAGCATGTGTCCTCATGGTTTCTGTGATGTGCTGAGTGGAGTATTTTAGTGCTTCCCTTGGCACAGGTGTGTATGTGTGTGGCATCCAGGCATCTTTGTGACTCCCCACTGGGATCATAATGAAGATAAAGCACAGTGGTCACTGTTGATTCAGCACCCCCCCCCCCCATATATATATACACACATGCGCATGCACACACACCACCACCACCACCATTATTTTTTATCTTTCTTTCTCTCTCTGTCCTTAATGCCTATGCAACCAACATTGTCATCATCTGCTGTTCGACTAACGAATGGAGCATCCCACCACCACCATTTTATCTAGTAAAGATACTTGAAAGAATGGTCTTTTACCCATAACCATCTGTCCATGTGTCTATTGATCTGTCTATTACTGATGCGTCAATCTATTTGCCTTTCAATGTGTTAAAAGCTCAGTCTCTTGTACGTAAATATGCATATAGACATATGCATAAACGTGTGTGTGTGTGTGTGTGTGTGTGTGTGTGTGTGTGTGTGTGTGTGTGTGTGTGTGTGTGTGTGTGTGTGTGTGTGTGTGTTTATCTTCTATATCTATATATCAATATCTATATGTGTGTATATATCCATTTTTTGTACATATGTATATATAAATATATATATGTGTGTGTATATATATATGTGTGTGTGTGTGTGTATATATGTATGTATATACATATATATATGTATTTATATATATGTCTTTCTTTGCATATGGCAAGGGACTCTTTCCCTTCGTAGCTCTGACCTTGTCAGGAGTGAATAGATGGCTCTCCCACACAGTTCATCCTTCCTCACTTCTCGGACCCAAAGCCCACACACACACACAAACACAGTCTTACACACAACTTACCAAAAGGCCCCAAGTCCCTCTGACAGAGACAAAGATGGTAGGTTCCTGGGGTCAACATCATTGCTCTTCCTGTAGCTAGGTTGGTACTTTTGGGCTTGAATGTGTGTGTGTGGTTGTTAGTGTGTATTTAAGCCTGGCAAATAATTTACGTGTGTGTATTAGTTGTGCGCATGCATGCACATGCCTGTGTATTTGCTTGTGCGCGTTATTGATTTTGTGCAATTGTGGTCCTGTGCCCCTTAAATGGGTCTTTTTTTTAATCATAGGTTATGCACAATTAACCCTTAAAACTTGAAAATGTAAAGAAATAGCAAAGTTGGCAATTTGGCATATTTTGTAGGGCTTTCCAGATTGATCTGCATATGATCTTTGACCATTATTAACAGCATCTACCAATCTCAGATTAGCTGAGTACAAAGAACTAATTGTTCTCAGCAATGCCATGGTATTCTAATATACTTCAGAAAAGACAAATCTTCCTTTGTCAAAATAAAATTCTCACTTGAGGTGACTTGAAGTCCTGACGGTGAATATATGTATGCAGAGTGATTAACTTGATTAGCTGAGTTAGTCCCCCACATCTGCATTTATATCCAATATGTAAAAAAATCACTTGTAAAGTTAATGAAGGAGTTGAAATACTGTCTGTTTTTGTTTTGTAGTACTTGACATATACATTAAAATAACTCGTGTTTCAAAAAATAGAAACAAACATTGCTAATCAATCAATCTTTGAATCTTTTGAACCCGTGTTAAAAGACCATCTGTGGCAAATGTCAAACATACCTCACACAATAAGAGATGTTTCATATATATAAAATATTTCTGTTATTGACTGTTAATAATGCAGATACTTATAATGTATGGATGCAGATAGCAAATATACAAGAAATAAACTATTCTTTTTGGAATGTATCATTAATCCATCTCTTCATTCACCGCACACCGCTTATCCTGCACTCAGGGTCGCGGGGGATACTGGAGCCTATCCCAGCTGTCATCAGGCTCGAGGCGGGTTAGACCCTGGACTGGTCGCCAGTCAATCGCAGGGCCACATTTATAGACAGACAAAAGACAAAGGCAGACAGTTTATGAATAATATATTCGGCTGCAAGAAAGTTGTAGTTTTTTTAATTAATAACTTTTGATGTCACGTTTATATCTAAATGTTATTTCTAGTTAACTTTAGTATTCTTGTTGACCATCACAATTTAACTCTTACAACTGATTACATTATTTCCACCAAATTCATAATAATTTTCACGATGTGAAGAACAAATGTCAACATAAGGTTTAAATATGAAGAAGGTACAGCCTTAGATAATCACCATGAAGATAGTCATACCTCTTGCTGTTAGTGTTTACTGACAGTTGATCCACTGAGTACTGATTCTGATATCAGTCATAAAGCAACGGCAAGTAATTGAGAACGGTTTATCTACTAACTAGCGCAGAATCGAACAGATAATGGCAACATCTGCTAATGTAAACACAGTCTGGCCTTGTTACTGTATCAGCTAATCACTCATGTCTCCTGATACCCTTGTTGAAATCTTAACCTGGTCCACCTCAAAGGGTGTTATGTATGAGTAGCGTGTTTCACCTATGACGATTTAATGAATGCCAGATAGCATTTGTTTCACTCATGCATATTTAACAAGAAGGCATTGGGTTGAACTGTCCGTGTATTTATGGGATTTGGCTGCAAATCCCATATAGAACTGACATAGATATAGATATAGAACTGACAAGGTACTGATTTGTGGTTATGTTTTTGTTTCCAACTTTCCCAGACCTCAAAATCAATGAAAGATGTGATTGTTAATATTCTATATTAGTCTACCTTTTGGGAAGACTGACCACGACGATATTACACCCGTGTCTTTCACTTCTTGCAAATAAGTAGTAGCCTCTCTGTGTCTGTTTGTCTCTCAAGATTCCAGGGGTCTTTAACTCCCCATTCAGGCCGGTGCCTCATGAGATGGAGCTAGTCCTGAGGCAGGTCAAGTATAAGCCCCCAACAAGGCTCACCCCCAGGGCTCGGACTGGCCTCTTGAGTACACCAATCCCTGCAGTCCTCAGCCTTCCTGGAAGTCCTGGATCTCCATGGATCAGAGATTCGTGCAGCACCACAAGGCCAAAACTGCCCCCCATTGGGATGAAGAATCACAAGGTAAAGTGTTAAAAGATACAGAGGTAAAATTAAACGTGTTTAGCCATATCAAATATAGTGCAAAGACTTGAAAAAAGTAATGCTAAAACAGTAAGTCTGATGGACACTTGCGGAAAAAAGAAGAAAAAGAAAAAGCATCCACAACAGGTGACTATTAGTTTTATTCCATTCCGATTATTCAAGTCCCCCAACATCTTCTCCTTTCTCCATGGGGAACCGTTCTTATTGAAATCAGAGATCCTTTAAAACTCCTATAAAAGAAAGATGACATCATTAAAACATGGTACACAGCTCTCTCGGGGGTTGTTAGAGTCTGTATGTGAGTGAGACCTATATGTTTGACCGTGTCTGTTCCTGTCAAGTTTTCTTACTTCCATATACAGTGGCAAAATTGCAGCGGTAAAATAGATTGGCAACTCTTAAAAATAAATGTATCTGGTCTGTGCTTTGCTCCTTCACCCTGGAATGTAGTTCAGTGTTCCATTTCTAACATTTTTGTAAAACTTTGAATACAAAAAACATTTTTTCTTCTGTAGTCCATACCAGTCCACAGAAAGAGTAATACAATGATATATAATGTAATAGCAGGGGAAGAAATAAAGACAAACTACAAGTGGTATATAGAGTTAAACAAGTTGCAGCAATCAGGCTACATATCTCTGTGAAGAAAATATCTGTGCCAGTGTAATAAAATGTACCAATGATGAATATTTCAAGTGATAAAAATGTTATTCTGCATTTGAAGAAGTATCATGGCGGAGTCTATGATAATCATTCTCCTTCCTAAGGTGCCTGTTCAAGGTTCTAACAGATATTGCTTGAATGTTAAAGGCAATTTGGGATAGTGGCTGGCCACTTTTCTGATGGTCCTGTACCATTTCATTGAAAGCTTGAAGGGGGAAAAGGGCTGTTTAGTGGAGTTATGGGGTCTGCAGTGATGGTAGATACTCTCTGAATATAGTATAGGTAAGTCTCCTACACAGAAGGGGAGAAGGAGCCTGGATCTACCCTTATGACTACACTGACCACACTATTCTGTTCAATGGTTGTTGTTTGGTCTTTTTTTCTCCTTTTCTTTCTTTCCTTCTTTCTTTCTTTCTTTCTTTCTTTCTTATGCACTCAACCCTATGTTCAGCACCCCCTCCTTCTCCAGTATGATAACTATCTAAGTGGTGATGGATAAGGAGGTGTTGGCTGTGGAAGTGGTCAGGCCAGGCCACCGATCCCGTGGCGATAGGAGCAAGGACAGGGTCCTTGTCCCTCTCTATATCTCTCTTTCCTTATTCTCCTTTTTTCCCTACACTTTACAGCAACTGAAGGTCACCCCAGATAAACAACAACATTTAACAACAACTTAAGCTGCAGTGTCTGAATGGACATGGTCAAAGTTTAAACACACTGATCCATTCATTATTAGAGCTTATCTTCAATAAACATTTGGCCTTTCGTGTTTCAAGAACAAAATTATATACATATATTTTTGATTGTAAAGTGGCCACTCGACTAAATGTTTTAAAGCATGGAAAGGAAGTACAGCAAAAATCGGCAAAAATGTGACAAAAATCACCTCACTGCCCATAGTTTTGATAGATCTATCAACACAACAAACCTAACAGTATATAAAAAAAATATACATTTTCAATCTCTTTTTTTTTTTTTTTTTTTTTGACTTAATGGTCTTTGTGTCACAGGAGGACAGATGAACACTTTCCTGTGGTTTTAACCACACGTCTTCACTACCAATGGGAAAAAGATATGAGTACAGAGGTGATAGACAATCAAGACAGAAAAATACAGTGGAGTGGTTATTGTATATCTCCTCTTTTTTTTGTTGAATCAGGGCAGTTTCGGAGATCCGGGTGACATTTGGGAGCAGGGTTTAGATTACCCTGAGTTATCTTTGTGTCTACAAAACTCTTACACACGCCTGGAGGAGGTGCGGAGAGAACTACGACAACGTGAGTATATAAGACTACAGTAGCTGTAAGTCAAACTTCTACAAGAGCAGACAATTAAAGCATTTTAATTTAATCCAGTAGTAAACTCTTTAACCTTATCACAAACATTACGATACAATAAGTATCAGATGGGCAAATATATTCAATGAAAAGCAATTATTATACTCCAAAAAGTAATGTTCAGACTGTTTAGACTACAATTTTACTATGAACAGTATTGCACTCTCCTCTTACATCATTTCAGGGATTGTATTGGTTTTAATCATGTATGGGTAAATGTGTGTATCACTGTGTATTTATATCTTTTCTAAGCCACTTCATAATAACCTTATTATCATTCATAGGCTAATCTAACCAATTATTTGTGAAGTACTCTTATTAACCCTCTGTTTGATCTCCCCCACACACACACACAATAATTTCCCTGGCAGCATTATGGCAGTTTTCATGCCACTCTACCCTGTTCAGTATTTAGTTGCATTGCATTCTGTGGACTCAAGCTGCATACACTTAGGGGCCAGCAAAGTGGCAACCAGAGACCAGTATCAGTTAAATTTGACATCTTGTATTGATGTCAACAAAATAAACATTCACAATGCAAAGTGGGTTAATAGTCTCATCCTTGAGCAACCCAACTGAAATTGCAACATAATAATGCAACAGGATTTCTGAATGAGGGCAGTCGGTACGCATGTACAGTCATACATACATGTGTACTTTATTAAAAAATACATTTCCTTTACATCACATTACATGATTATTAAAGCTCAACCAGTTGTATACTAAGATTAGAAGTAAAAAATCAAACAGTGGTGTCACAATTTGTCAGTGAACTGATACAATGTATACTCAAGACACATTTATTGGCCAGCATATTTAAAAATTTTTAGCTCATGTAATGATCTTGATTGTTTTTTTGGATACCTTCTTGCTGTTCAACAACCAGGGGAAGAGGGGGGATGCTTTTCCAGCTGTGCCAAAGTCGAGATTCCTATGATGAGTATGCCGATAGTGAAATCCTCAGATTGTAGTGCCGCATTGTCATCAGAAGGTAAGTTAAAAAAATGATAAACGCATTCTATGTTACAAATTGGTCTATCAGTTTTTTTTCACAGAATAAATAAAACATGCAGCACAAGAAATTTTATGTTATATAGAATGTTATATTCTTACCAGCTACTTTTATTTTTCAGTTATTAATAAGATGAATATGATTTATTTGCAGGGGATTCAACAAAATTTTGAGAGCCACTGTATCTTTATTGATCAGCATGTGATAATGGTTATGCCCCAAAATTGACAATCAAAAGTCAATCATCACCTGGAACTTGTGCCCCATAGTGACACACACTTCGGATGACAATAACATTTTCTTTCACTGTCCACAAATGTTTCATAAAGCTCGAGTCCAGTGATAGTCAGGTCAGCCATATGTCATGGAGACATGTGGTCTGCTTTGATAAAGGATGTCCATGAGTTTCTGTATGATGCGTGTCACAGTGTTCTCCTCTAAAATAATGTAAAATAAGAGAACCACAGCCTAAGCCTTTCAACTTGAGTTGCACAAATTTGTCAAAAGTGACAGCAATTTAATAAATCGCCGCTCTCCATCACACACATATGCACACCCACCCACACAGTTGCACACAATTCCCAGTTATGCCCTCTATTGCCCCCTCTCCATGTATACGTAAATGAGGTGTATGCATGGGTGTGTGTGTGTGTGTGAGAGTATGTTAAGAGAAAGAATGTGTGTGTGGGGGGCCCTGCGGTCTGGTCCAGGCATTAGGTAATTGACTGTGTCTTTGCTCAAGGCCTTTCATGGATCACCGTCCTTTATTAGCTCACTTCCCAGCACACACACACACACACACACATACATGTGCGCACACACACAAACTTCCCAGCAGCTCCACCCCAACCTCTTACCCCCCCCGCCCCCACCGCCAACACCCAGACCCAATTGCCCGGAAACAAGGAGTGAAACGAGAGAGAGAAGAGCAAGGGAAGGAGAGAGCAGCGACACAGGAATGAACTAACACGGCCCCAGGAAGTAGAGATAAATAAGAATGGGGATTGAGTGGGTGGGTGAACGGGGTGTCCTGCAGCTGACAGCTGGGGCCGGGGGAGTAGGATCAGTTTTGATCAGTGTATCCATGTTATGTTTCTAAAATATACCATGAAAACCTTGTGGTTTCTATACTGTATTTTTTGAGGAAGCACTGCAAATGAAGTTTGTCACTGATGTCACCAAAATTAAACCAGTCAGAAAGGATTCAGCTCACTCCTGAACAAGACATTTCAAGTATCACCCTAAGTGCAGACTTTTCCTTGAGTCAAAATACGGCATAGATTCTAAGTCAAAGCTACTTAAATGCATATGGTTGTATAGCTCCACTATGATCTATTTATCGTGAGAAGAGAAAATGGTATTTTTACAAAAATGTATTATCATAACCCACTGTGAAGTGAAAATGCATGATTGTAAAAATTTTTGATGAGAAGTGAAGCAGAACTTTGAACAGAAAAATTTAGAACATTCAAGGTTCCTTCTTTTTTCAGATAATATCACTCATTGTACCCTCTGTGCGTTTAGTAAGTGGAATGTTGTCTCATGCAATAATGTAATTTTACAATTCAATTTTCATCTTTCATTATTTAGCTGAACTCTTTATGCAAAGGAGCAAAAAAACTGATAATTCCCTCATGCACTGATGGCATGGCAGGAGGAGCAATTCAGTTTCATCCCTAATCGCTCAAAATCAATCCCATTTTATGCATTTTTGCAACCGCAGAACCTAAAGTGGAAAAAAAGGCCAAAGTTTCATTGTCATTTTGACTAATTTCCTGGAAGCACGGCATGGTATGTAAAACAGCAAATGACCTAAACTGCAATTAGGTTTGGGGGCAGGGATGAACAATTTCTAATCTTACTATGAAGTAAAGGTGTGCTGTCAAGACTCAGGTCAGGTTTCCAAAGCTCACACAACTAGATTTGATTTTTTTGTTTTATTTTCCATCCACTCAAATGACAACTTTCAACTTCCAATTTCTATTTGAAATTTCCCCTTTTGCAAATTACCTTAAATGTTTTTCTTTTGATGCCACTGTCTAAGAAATTTAGTTTCCATTTAGTTGTGGGTGCTGTGTTTTAACACAATCTCAACTTTCACCCCCTCCCAAACTACAGAGTCTTTCTGTCTGTCTGTGCGAGAGAGAGGAGAGAGAGAAAGATTTCAAACATAAAATACTTCCTCATTGTGACCTCCATATTCCATGAGATAACACTGCTGCTATTGCATGATGTTGTTGAGGAAGATGATGAAGATAGCATTGCCTTTTCTCTGCCTAGTCATGTCATAATGTTGTAACTCAAAGCTAATCAGTGTTCAAATAAATATTCTCCTCGTTCATCTCTGTCTTTTCATCTTTGTGTATCTCTCCCTACCTCTATTTACTCTCTCTCTTCTCTCCCTCTGTGGTAATTAGTGCATTAGTCCTTACGTTGGAAGCACCCCGAGCTATAGCAGCAGCCAGCAGAGCTTTTTGTCACAGCTCAGAGGGCCACTGGAGTGGACAGCTCAGCCCTGATACTCATCATCTTCATACTGCGCCGAGCCATCCTCCCCCCCAGCCACATTATCTAGTTATGTTGTCCAGCCATGCTCCTAATTATTTTCAAATCCTAGCTGCAGCCCTATCACCAAGCCTCTGCCACATTACCTTACCCTGATTGTAATCATCACCGTAAGCCTTGTTTTAGCACTCATGTAGCTTGAAGGCTCATCATTAACATAGCCCATTTTTTACTAGTTACAGACCTCTGTTCTCTAGCTTGACCATCGCATCTCTTGGCTCAATCCGAACTTAGCCCTAGACCATTTACCTAACCATCTGTGTCACAGCAAGAAAGTCGATCAATGCCAGTGTGGCATAGCCCGTCAGGACTTTCAGTCGTAAAGAATTACTTGTAAATGACAGTTCTATCCTCTCCAGGAATTTAAGTTACTGGGCTGCTTAGTGGTAGCGTTTCTCCTCAAGCACGACATCCTCTGGGTTTTGTTGCTTTTGTTCCCTGCCAAAGATGAACTTCTGGGACCTTGAGCCTTCTTCTGCAGCTCTCCCCTTTTATTCATACGAGTTTTTCATATCCCCAGTGGATTTTAGTTTGAAAAGTTACTAAAATACACAAAATTGAATGAGCCAGAATCAATTTTTGACCAGGCTTTTGAAGTGTCACCTTCAGAATGGTGGAGTATGAGACTTTTGTCCAGCGCGTGTGTAAACAGTCACCTCTGACTTGTGGTGCACATCTTAATCAATGTAATATGTTAAGCAGCATCCTAGCCGTGTTTTAAGCAGTGACAGTAATGTTCATTGATCATTATAGTTTTATCAGAGACTGAATTGCTGGGCAGGACTGCCATTTGGAGATGGGGGGGAAAAGGGGAAACAATATCCAGTTTCAACTGTGCAAAAAAACTCGAGATTTATGTTCTTAGTACACTCTAACATTTTCACTGACTAAGACAAAGAATGTCTAAATGTGGCAATTTATGTCCATCCTGTGTCCCACTGTCAGGTGCTTAATCCTCAAATCAAATTGTCACTATTGTAACTATGGTTACTTACCGAGAAGAAATCAGTCAGAAAGTTAAAATGAATCTTGATTACTGTATCAATTGTTAACAGTCTTCCCTCCTGACCCCCCAACTGTTGTAAGGGGTCTTAAGATTCCTGATCAATGTCTATTTTTGGCTTTGTCGGTGATGTGAGTGGATTATATTTTATTGACTTGCCCTGTGTACCTTCCAGTTCAGTGGTTGGTACAGTCCGTGCATTGAATTATCACATGTTGCATGGTTTTGCGTACAATTATGTGCTACTTAAATCTTTGTCTTTAAGAAAACATATACCAGCTAGACAGTTTTATATCAGCAGCAGAAGTAAAGTGCACTACTTATTTTGAGAGGAAATATTTAAAGATCAACCAGATACAGCAGTAGTGACTAATTTCAAATGCAGATATGGGAAAGCCCTCTCTGCCCATGCTAATTTTGTGGTTGTTATTAGCCATACCACCAGCAGTACTGCCTGTAACCATTGAGGGTGGCTAATTAGGAGGCTACACGCTAATAAAATACACTGCACTGAGTGGTCACGTCTGTGTTTGTCTGCGCTCCAAGCATTTCCTTCCCCTCAAATTAGACTGGCACCCATCATAACTTTGACCAAGTAATGTCCGATCAGAACCAACATTCTGATGCACAAAAGAACACACATTTGTAAAGGCCTTGCTGATTTCTTAATCACGTGCATACAGGCATTTGTAGTCACACTCATATGAATACATGCATAGATTCAGACCACCAACACATAACCCTGTTTCCCCCCATAAACAAAGCCGCCATAGTCTCCCTCCAGCTACTTTGCAGTGCTGTTTCATTATTATTGTATTGTGGGTAAAAGGATTCAGGCCGCAAGGACAGAATATGTGTGTCTACACATATACTCTGCCTCAGTAACCTGCAATGAATCACCATGATGCATACAAGTGATGTATGAGGGATCTTTTAATGAGAACTATATTAATCTGCAATTAATACCCAGAACTGAAATAGGCCACATATAAACAACTGACAAAAGCAGAGCAAGAGGAGGGGCAAATGTGTGAAACCCATTGCAACCTTTGCTGTGTATTTGAGGATTATTCATTCAAAATTGAACTGAGGTATTATTTTGTGCAATGGATGATATCATTGCATTTGTAAAATAAGGGCCTAAGTCATTTTTAAACATTTTGATCAATCGACTCCGTCTACATATGGCTCAGTTTTTTGGGGTTTCTGAAAAACGTGAAAAAAATGGCAGATGTTTTTTGTTTGTTTTTGTTCCAACGATATTGTACGTATCTGACTCGTAAAGTTTGGTTAGAAAATTAGTAAAATAAATAATTCACAGAGCAATAACAATTGAGACAATGCAAAGGCACCATCACATGCTGCTTACTTTGTTTTCACATTCCATTCTCACTATGTCCCTCTCGTAAGCTAAAACTATACTTCGCAAATGTACTTCATAGTGGAAGTGGTGATCGTTTTTTTTTCCTGTATTAAATGCAATGATTTGACATGTTAGTGCCATATAAAGGTATTTGTGGAGATTCTTGTCAGCCAGGAAACAAAGTTGCTTTTCTCAAATGTATGCGCTCAAATCATTATTAGTCCCTGTAAGTTGTTTTCGTTTCCCTATCACTGTAGTGGAGGCCTGATATCAAATGCAATCAAAACTCATCCCTTGTGATCGCTCCTGCAAATTCGCCTCTACATTTTTTACACTCCGTGTTCTCGCTGAAAAGTAAAACACACTGTTTTGTAGTATTTACAAGTTCACATTCAGTTTTGTGGTTCATAGTTTAAAGCTATATTTTCACACTTACTAGATTTGAAACTGCTGAAAGTTGAACAGTTTTTCCTGTAGTATCTGAGAGATTTTCTGAGGGCTTCTGGAACCCTAGCTTATAGTTTGTTTGTTTGTTTGTTTGTTTTTCGGGGTTATTCTTTTTGTAATTAAAAAAAAAAAAATTTTTTTAAAAAAGTCATTGATGTATAGTATGTACTTTATTCTTTTAAGCTACTTTTTCGATTAATCCATCTCTACTGTGCTGCAAGCATTCCTTCCCATAAAACTCTGCAGTGGTGTAGTTCCTGAATTTGCACTGATGTAAAACACTCCCTGCCACCAACTTAAGATTTAAGACCTCAGACTTATCAATTAACCTACGATTCTCATTTCTGACAGTAAGAACAATCATTATGGTGTTATTTGGATATACAGTAAACCACTTAGCACCTATTCAACACTGATACATAAAATTATATCAACAATGTATTTACCAATGAATAGTCTCTGGGTTAGTTTGGGGTCAAATAATGCACAGAAAGAAAATATAGTTGCTGTTTTAGCTGCAAAAAATACAGAAAGTGTAAGTTTTAGGGAGTAGGTGTCCTGAAATGATATATTTTATCTCATTGTTGACAATAACCAGACCAGTTACATGAGTACATTGAATTTAATGTTAGATTTTATATTTTAGTTAAATTCTTTCTTTGAAAACTGTCGTGTAAACGCTGTTGGGAGAAACTTCACGTGCAGGAGAAGGCAGGCAGGCAGGTGAGCAAGATAAGGATGTCTGTGCTTTTAATGGAGCGCCTGTCCCTGTGCGGATATGCTCCACTGAACCATACTGTATGTAGTGTGGTATAATCACTGCCTATCTCTATCTCCTGCCATCACTCTTTTTTTCCCCTTGCTGTCTTGTTTATTTACACACACGTTCCTGCGTTCTATGTCTTCTTTATCTCCAGTACACACTTCAACAGCAACTTTTTTTTTTCTGACCTCCTACAGTCTCCCAGACTGAGCTCAAAAAGGTGTTGTTGATGTGCACGCTATCAAATAGCTGAATGCACAACACATGCAGGAACCTGCTTGAGGAACATGACAGCCTTTTCATATAGCAATATGTTGGTGATAGAAGTCAACCCAGGCTGTGAAATGCAAATTCTGTGGGATGAAGCTTCTGTGTAGACGCACACAAAATACAACACGCAAGAAACATATATATATATATATATACCTTTATGCTCCGGAAAGCAAAAGAATACAATTCCTCAACAGTAAATAAAATGTATTTTGATTCTCTTACTTTCAAATGTTGCCTGTTTCCATCTGTCTTCTGTTTGTTATTGTATGAGTGAGCCCGTCAGCCATTGCATTGTGTGTGTGTGTGTGTGTGTGTGTGTGTGTGTGTGTGTGTGTGTGTGTGTGTGTGTGTGTGTGTGTGTGTGTGTGTGTGTGTGTGTGTGTGTGTGTGTGTGTGTGTTTACAATTCTTTGTTTTGTTAACTTGTTGAGAAATGCAATGTTACGGTTTTCGTGGTATTAAATGTTTTGCTGTTGGATCGTTAATACATTATGCCAATGGGTGTTCAATATATATGCATTTATTGCAGACTTCTATGTTCTATAGCCAGCACAGGAAGCATTTATAGGGGGATAAATGGGGATGGGGTGGGGGTAGCACTGGGATCCGTAAAGAGAAGCAATCACAAACACTTAAACCTGCAAATGGCCTTGATGTTCTGTGCTAAGCAGCCTGTGTTGACTGATGAGCCTGTTAACCCTGGCTGAAACAACCCCAGCACAGGGGATTGGACAGCCACGCTGGTCCTAGCTGTTCTTGTCCCATTTTGCATGGGAATTGTGCATATTTAATCTAAGGTATGCCAAGGTGCAAAGACAAGCCCCCCTCGTCTCTCTTTCTCATTATAGATGTGTAATAGCACCCCGAGGCTGGGGGGTCTTAATTCACCAGCCCCAGACCCAGTCTTAATCTTACGCTCAGCCCCCACCTTCCCCCCAGGTGCGTACGCTAAACCAAAACAAAATCTGATTCAACACCGTCTTTCCAAGCTCTGTCTGTGGTGTCTTGTGTTTCTGTGGATGTTAGAGGATGTTTGCACATTGATTATCTCATTTAGATAATCATCCCCAATCAGACAAGTCTCTCGTACCTTATATAATTAGTAATTCATTTTTTTCCCCGCAACTTATTTATTTTTGTAAATTCATGGTAGTTCAAGACGTGTAATGATACATCATTTTCTTCCTTTTTGATTAAGGTTCATTTGAACAGCATGGACTTTGACTTTGGAAGTCAACAGGTTTTCTGTTGTGATCAAAATATCCGTCATTATCGTTTAAATATCTAGTCATTCTGCTACATATTTGCAAATTTGAAGTAACAGAAAAGATATATTTACTAAAGAATTGAAATAGGTAGGTTTTATAAGACCCAGTGTTCACAGCTCTCACAGGTTGTAGAGATCATGGCACATCCAAGGAAGAGGAAGAGTTGTGCCTTTCCGAGTCCCTCTTGTATGTCAACTTATTTTGCTGTTGGACAGAGAGAAGGTGCGGGATAGGCTACAGAAGAAGACATGAAGCTCTGGTTCCTGCACGCCAATGCCCACACAGGACTCCATAAACCCAGGCCAAGTTGTAAGGAGACGTAAAAAGAAGAGATGCAAAAAATCTGACTGAGAAACAGAGCTCTTTAAGGTGCAGTGAAATAGCAGGGCTAGGTCAGGACACAGGATTTTTTCAAATAGTTCATATATATTTCTGCTGAAAATTACATGCAACACTAGAATGAATCCAAGACTACATGGCTATGATCGGAAAAGATGACTGTTCTGCAAATGTGATCAGATGCGGCAAAGATTGGTGGATCTTTCCAGAAGAGAAGGCCAAATAGTAGAAGATAGTCGATGATATTCGTCAACCATGTACATCACAAAAGAAAAGGTAAGACACTGAAATATTTTGTTTTGAAAGTTCCTCCATTCATATTGCGTCATTATTTGCATTGAGCTGCTGCTTGTGGCCAGAACCAGGGACAAACATCTTAGTGATCTAAAGGTCTGCTCTGCATTAAAAGACTGGTTTGGTTCCAGGCAGCATATTTTTGTGAGAACAGCATATTTTAAGCTCCTAATTTGGTTATAAAAGCAGGTCTCGCTCACAAACTTGTCCATCACCTTTAGCTTTGTCCTCTTGCAGTTTCTCTGTTTAAATTGTTTCTCTCTTTGTTTCTACTCATGGAATCATTTGTGAATTCTGCATCAGTTCCCTGATTAATGCGATTGAGTGTCAATGACAAGAACTCTCTGAAGCATCTATCTATCTAATTTCATTTATCACTCCATCTCCTTCTCTCTTTTCTCATCCCCCTCTAATCTGGCCAACACTTCTATCTCCAGGACAGAACAATTAATGTGCCTTCTCGTTTTCCCGGTCCCACTTACCCTTATCTTCTTTTTTTTCCATCTTCACTCATATTCCTTTTTTCACATTACACTTAATTTCTCATACATCATGTGACTTTTTCTTTTTTTTTTATGAGGGAAAAACATTTGCAAGAAAGGTTGTCTGCGTATGTCCATGCAGCGTACATGGCTTGAAGAGGGACCACATGCTGTGGGTGTAATTTCTCGTTTGTGTATTGTTCCAAACATCTTTGGCCACTGCGGAGAGAGGAGAGCTACGTTGCGAGGTTGAAGAAGACAAAAAAAAAAAAAAAAAGATTGAGAGAAAAGTAAAGGGGAGAAGAAGGGAAAAAAACGGATGATAACAAAAGCAGCTCCGATTTCACAGACACATATTTCATCAATCATGTGAATACGTCGTGGTGATTATGCATAGCGGTGGCAGGCTGGGGGGGGGGCTGATTACCATACACCATAATGCAGCTTTCTTATCTCACACACACTGATTAGTTTCTGTCTGCAGATAGCCTCTCACTCTTCACTCTTTCTTGTGCATCTGTGCGTGCAAACACTCCTACACACATACAAACTCACACACTCAAACATTGATAACGTATTCATACTGATGTGTAAATTTGGGGGTAAATGAATTGTATTGGGTTGCAGTGGGCCAACCAGGAGAACAAGTAAATGAGAATAGTTTACAGATTCCCGGCTGAGATCACTGCTCAGAATAGTTATTATTTAATACATTTTAAACATATAAAATCATGTAAACAGTTCTAACAGACATTTTTACTCATTTAAGAGTTAAAAGCAGGTTTAATTATGTACTCTCACACCTGGATAAAAAGAACGCCCATGCTAGAATGTTGTTTGTTGACTTCAGCTCACCATTCATTGACAGTCATCCCCCCCAAGTTAATCACAAAACTTGTGGATCTACAAATCGATACCTCCATCTTTAACTGGATCATGGACTTTCTAGCCAACAGACCCCAACATCTCAGGTCAGACTGCAACACATCCACCTCCATCTCACTCAGGACGGGCACTCCCCAGGGTTGTGTCATAAGCCCCTTCATCTACTCCATCTTCAACCATGACTGTAGGCCGATGTTTGGATCCAATTCCATCATAAAATTTGCAAATGACACAACATTGGTTGGACTCATTAGTGACAACAAGTCTGAATGCAGGGCAGAGGTTAAACACCTAGCTGCATGGTATGCAGAAAACAACCTGCTCCTCAACACCAGTAAAACCAAAGAAATCACCATGGGCTTCAGGAAGGAGGAAGGAGAAAGGAGACACCGCATGGAGGTGGAACGAGTCTCCAGCTTCAAATTCCAGGGAACCCACATCTCTGAGAACCTTTCCTGGACAACTAATACCTCCAACCTGAATAAGAAGGCCCATCAGCAACAGACTATTGCAGTTCTTTCATCCCAAAAGGCGATTCAGGAACTTGCAAACCAAAACCAGCAGGTTCAGGAAATAGCTCCTTCCCCACGACGGTCACCTTACTGAACTCGACTGGTCTTCAACGTCCCCTCATGCTCACCGGCATCTGTTCACTGTACTCTTCTCAGCTCTGTAGCAATCTGCAGTTCTCATAGTTGTATAACTGGTTATAACATATTTTCTTCAATAGCGTCTGGCAGCTGCTCATCTGGTTACACTACTTATAGTTGTATATTCTGTAAGTTCTGTATGTTCTGTATAACTGCTCATATAACATCTCTATATTATCCTTTCTGTAGAGTTCAATAAGACAACTGAATATTTATAGTTCCATCTTCATATTCTGTATAATTGTTCAAATAACAGATCTCTATTTTCCCTTCTGTAGAGTTACTGTATGACATCTATATATTTATAGTTCCATCTGTATATTGCCATTGTATATAATCAGTACATAACAATTATCCACCATACTTGCACTACCGATACATATTCTGCTCATATCTTATCCACCTCTACTTGCACTAGCTGTGGAAAAAAAAAAAGAAATTGGATTCATTCCTTAATACTTCATTTATCTGTAAATACTGCAAATTCTGTATATATGCACTTCTCCTTTTTGCACTTCTGATTAGATGCTAACTGCATGTCATTACTCTGTATCCTTACATGTGTAATGACAATAAAGTTGAATCTAATGTAATCTAATTATCAAAAAACTGAAAGTTTGTAATAATGCATCAGCTTAAAAATTGCCAATAAAGAATTGTGCAAGTAAACCAAATAGGGAAATGATCTCCCCTTTTTTTTGTTTCTTTCTTTGAGAGACTTTGAGGGATCAGGCAATGGCGAGGATGTGGCAAAATTTGCCGCGTATGAAAGGTCCCACTCTGTCTTCCACTTGGGAATTAGAAATGACAATTTTCTTTCACACTCCCAGGTACCTCTCTTGCCCTGATATACAATGTAAACTCATTTGGTAAGCAGGGCTATGTTGCGCTGTCTGAGTGCCTGCATGTGAGAAGTGCGCCTGGGACACATTAGGGCCTCCTGACAGGGGCCTGGGTGAAATAAGTGAAATTAATGGAGCTCCTTTCATGTCGGACAAGGCCGCGGCACCCCTTTCACGCCACATACAGTCACAGAAAAGTCAATACTTTTTTATTACTCCTCGCTTGCCCTACATTCCCCGCTACAAGTGCTCTGGTCGCTAATTGGTTTCAGTTTGAAGAGAAAGAGAGAGAAAGTGGGCGAGAAAGAGAGGGAGAGGACTCCATCCCAAAGAACACTGAATCAAATAAATCAATCTCATATTTTTTCTCATTGCTGTCTTTTTTCATTGAGTAACATTATGGCAGAGAGAGGAGAGATGAGAGAATGAAAAAAAAAGGAGAGAGGGAGAGAGTAAATGGTTGGTTAGAGTAGGCCTCATCCCCAGGGAGCATAACGATATCTGGGAGGCTGTTAATGGAGACGAGTGGTTAAAGTAGTCTGGAGACCTGGCCAGGTCACCCCTGGGGTTTTCTAATCAGCAACTTCACCCCAGTCCGCTGCTTGCTCTCTCACGACGAGGCACAACGGAGCATCTTCCCAAAATACAATTTCTGCCTAATACTTTGATAAAAGTGCAGAAATGATATTCAACTAAGCTACCCGGCGTCACAAGTAGTGGACTCCAACTCCTTAGACTTTTCAAGTCTGATTTTACCGATCCTATCTTACATATAAATAAACCAAATAAGATTTGTATTTGTTTTGTAATGCTTTTTTCATGGTCATATATTTAACAAGTTCTTTGTTGCTATTGCATAAGTGTGACTGTGACCTAAACTGACATGATTCTGGACTGTGGGCTGAATTGCATGTATATTTTGATTTATTGTCCCAGCTTTCTTATCAATATCAAGCTTGGAGAGTGAAGCTTTAAGGTTCCTCCAGATCTGCCAGTTTTGTTATTGTCAAGAGGTTATAGCAGCAGCATTAATTGTATCAATGTCCAGTATCCAGTATCTTCACCCTGGTGAGCCAGACATAACCAGTTATCTCATACAAAGTAACAAAAATGACCAACTGCACTTAAACATTTGAAGGATTGGGACTTTTACTAAATTAAAAACTCTTAAATGTGCATGCCTACATCTCCTTGTTGAACTATAATTATGCATATGTGCAACAATGTGTGCATGTGTCTGTATACTGTATGTGTCCTGTCTGCAAGTATGTTGTTCACTCGTGTGGTAAACTCATGTGGCAGTGGGGTTAGCCTCTTTCAGAAACAGCACAGCTACAAATTGATGTGACACTTTGAACCACTACCCGCCATCTATGCCCCCCCCATCAACCCTCAAACACACACCAGTAAGCCTCCAGTTAAAGGGAGATTCCACCAGTCTCCTTTTCTTTCTGCATCCTAGCTTTCACAGCTATAGTGTGGACTAGAGGGCTTACAGCATTGTGTGTGTGTGTGTGTGTGTGTGTGTGTGTGTGTGTGTGTGTGTGTGTGTGTGTGTGTGTGTGTGTGTGTGTGTGTGTGTGTGTGTGTGTGTGAGCTGTCACAGAGGGCTGGCATCACCATGCATTTTGCCATCTTTGCCGCAACTTGACAAGTCCCTGCTTCCTACCCTGTGGCTAAGACACATGGACAAATGCATGCACAATCTAACTCAATCACCCATGCATGATGTGATATGTGAATACACCAATCAGCCACTTGAATCTACAGAGTAGATGTATATAATGAATAATTGCACATGCATGAGATACATATCACACAGTGAAAAAGATTCCAAATCGTACATTATGCGTTTGAATACACATCATCATCATTACTGAAAAGTGTTGGATTTTAATTTCAATTAAACCGCACTTTCCTTTTTGTTGTCTGGGAGTTTCTTTAGATGTGGTGTCAATGTGGGGTTTAGCAGACACAGAATTGTGTCTATGTGTGTATGTTAGAGCTCCCTTCTCGGCAGTTGTTGGCGTCAGATCAGAGAGGGATTCTGTTTGTTACAAGGACAGGCTTGTCCCCGCCCCCAGGCGTAAGCAGTACAATGATTGTCATGGCGATGGAGTGTGAGTGACAGGCAGGATCGCATGTGGTAGCCAGGGAGCAGGAAGCTCGAAACGCCGCAGTCCCTGACATTAGTTTGTCCTTCATCAAAACTTTACATTCATTTATAACTACTCACTCCCTCTGTTGCAAAATCTCTATCGTTAACTTCTTTTTAACCATCTGTCTCCCTCTATTACTGTTACTATTTGTCCCTCAATGTCTTTCATTTCTATCCTCTTTAATACCTCGAGAGCTGCACATCTTGCTCTCTTTCTTATTTAGTTGTTTTTCCTCTTTGCTCAAGTGCCAAACATAAAATGGGATTTTCAAATTTCTTGGTCGTCTCACAGTTGTAATCTGAGTGAGTTGTTAAAGAGATAAAAGTAGATGTTCAATTATTTTACCCTTCTATTATTCTACTCTTACATACACACACTTAATCAGTTGAATGTTTGCATTTTTGTTGCTTTTATGCTGTGTGTGCTGTTCCTAGATGTGTATGTGTCCGTGTGTATGCATGCGTGTTTGTGTGTGCACGCATGTGCACGCACAAACACGTTATTTTGGCCAGTGAGCGTATGCGTTTGTGGATCAGAGAAGAAAAGGAGGTCGGGTTTTAAACAAAGACCCAGGCATTCATCATTAGCCTGCTGCTGCCGGTAATGTTGTCCATTTCAGAAGTGATTAAGAACCCTGCTTAGTTCAAGCAGCCAATAGAAACACACACACACACACACACACACAAATATATACACACACAGCAAACTTGCACTTGGTAGATTTTAAAGAAGCTCTTTTACATTTTTAGCTTAATATGCATTTTGCAGGTGCTTCTCTCAGAGGATTACTATTGTATATTTCATTAGCATTAGGGAACTAACAATGCATGAATATTTTTCATCTTTCAGAATGGATAAATTGGGATGGCTAAAGTGGATTTTTTTTTCAATCAGGGTCAAATTGCCGGTTCAAATGTAATGATTCAAAAAGGGTCCCTGTACGCCACCGTAGCTTTTAGAGACTTTCTTTGCCATTGCCAAAAAGATGGCAATTTTTCCACCATTTTGATAGAAATGGGGGGTCATTCTTTCATTATGACACCAATGATAAGAGTTTTAACCAGGATACACCCATGTCATGTTGCTTTGATGATACCAGAAATGCCAGAGGAGTCAGAGGGGGGTACCGGAGGTGGGAGGGTCAGTAGAGGAGGTTAATGTGAACATGGCCTGAGAGGGAAAGTCTGTCCGTTTAGGAAATGTGCTGTGCATCCTGGCTAACTGAGGTTTTAGTGTCTTGTGGAAAACCTGACGCAGTTAGGCAAAGAACACTGCATAAAACTTCAGTAGTTCATAAAGTATCCTAAGCTTTGTCGAAGCCAAAGCATAGTGGAGTCCTTCTTATACAACTACAACACATCTTGGACAGCAAGAGCGTTTGGAGCTTACAAATCAAATTTCCTTCTTGGGACTGATGTTTTCCTCTTACCACATTGGTCTTTGCCATTTGTCATTGGTCTAAAATGTAAGTAGTTAAAATGAACTAGCACCATGTCAATTTTTGTTGTTTTTTAACTGTAATTCCCAGAGCCCCTGATTGAATCTAATTTTATCATTTGAGACAGTTCAGTTGATCTGAACTAGATATATGTCTAAATGCAGGTGAGCTCAGAAATACACCCCAGGAACCTGATGTTGACCATCAGGCTTTATCTGTCCTATCCATGTTGACCATCATTTTTTACTTATTTATTTATTCTATTTATATGTTTATTTTACACGCGCTAAAAAGAGGCTGAAATTCTATTACTGTCAAATTTGTCATTGTAATGTCGAAACAATCAACTCCAACCATTACTGAAAGTGTGATGAGTGAATTTGTTGTGAGTTTTGTCTTTGCTGCGAGAAAAGATGATAAACTACACTCTGTGTCATAATTCAGGGTTTGTTCATCCGTGAACAGAATCCAGACACCGCAAAAACATCCATCATTTTCTCTCAACTTGCAGAGATACGTCTTGCCCATTATTTGCTCTTTCCTGACCCAATTTAGCGCTAGTTGAAGAAGATCACCATCTCAGCTGTCTTCATGAGTACTACTCAATCATTATCATCAGCCTTGGCGTTGCCGTCTTCAGGGACCGTAGATTTATTGTCGTGGGGTTTAGGCTTTAGAGCTTTGTCTACACTAGTTGGAAAGTCCAGTAGGCTCATTTGGCAACAGAGGTTGCCCGTAGAACGATTTTAATGTTTCCTCCTTTGTATTTCTTCTACACTCATTCCTCTGCAAACAAACTCCACTGTGAATGCAGTTGAATTTAAAGTCACTTTTAACATCATATTGCATCCTAGAGAAGTTGAAGCCCTCAGAACCTCCTCTACGTTGAGGATGACCAATGCCCCTGATGGATTGCTTCTTGCAAAACAGTTATCAATGGCTGAATAATGAATGGGTAGAGAATAATCAAAACAAAGTGGTAAAACCTGGTAAGTTCCTGTTGTTGATAGTAAAATGTTGCTTTGCGTTGTTGTAAAATACTGTGCTCATCAGTGTCCTTTTGTAACCAAAAGTAACATGTACGTAAACAATGGAGGAGCTCTTACTTTAGATGATTGCACTCTCTGTGCTTAGGTCTTTGCTCCCTGAAAAATTGTGTCTTTATTTCACTGAGAGCGTGGGCCACTCAGTGAAACTGATACCACCATTTATCTCTTTGACATCTGTCTCAAGCAACCAAAGCTTGTATTGCAGGAAAACATTGCACCTCCGAAGGAGTTCCACGTTTTACAATTTGGGATGTAGGCTTAAAACAGTACAGTATACTCGCCAGAACAGTTAGACTTTTCTTTTGCAGCTGGCTTTCAGTGTTCACATGATTTACATTGATTATTACATTTTTTTACCCCTGTACCTTTATATTGTCTTTCATTCTCTTTGTAAGACTTCTACAAGTGCTGTCAGCGTATTGTTTTGTGTTAAAATATTGGCATATCCTTCCTTGAACTCCTGTTAAGTGGGCTGGCAACCTTACATAGCCACTACAGTGTATGAGTAAAGCTCTTCTCTTTATATCTCCCACACAGGCACAGATATCATAACAGAGAACAACCTTTTTTGCTAGTAAATCAACTTATTAATTCTCTGCTGCCAGTTTTCCCCCAGCTGCTATTTTTTTCCTCTCTCTATCACCCTCCTCCCTCTCCTCTCCCTCTCTATGTTGTTGGTATTCCCTGGGGCATATGCAATACAGTATGGAAGAAGAGCAGAGACAGAGCATTTAGTAATAGCTTCTTAATGGGCTTGTCGACAGCCACATTAGAGCGTGCAGGCAGCGGGCGAGGCCGGGCAGCGATATGCCAAGCCAGATGCCATGCCAGCTGTGGCTCTCAGCTTTCTCACTCAGATTCTCATTTGTAATCACATTTCTCAAACGGATGGAAGCCATGTGCATTAAGGAGAGAAAGCCGACAATCATGCCCTTCCAGTGCCAGTCAAATCTTGTTCCCTCCAAAGGCTCAGTCTTGTCTATGTTGGATTTTTTTTTTTTTTTTTTTTAACACAAGTAGTTATTCTATCAATACAATTGATGTTAAGACATGAGACAAGTGCGCCTCATGTTTTAGGCAAAGCGTTCGAATCCTTCTTATGATCGATAAACCCAAAAGGACCGCATGTTCTGTGAAAAGCGGAGAATTCTGAATTCTTTGTACTGGACACTTTCCTTCCACGGACTGAGCCTCGAAATCCTGTCTATGAAACCCATAAACAGATTCGCTAACAAAAAGAAACCTGTCAGAGCCAACACATTAGAAATGTCAGTGAAGACACACTAATAATTTTCAGTGTCATTTCTAATGCTTTGCCACTGAGGGCCATCTTAACTACCATAGGAAACTCCACCACAGGTGTAGACTAAAGTTCTCAGGTCACCGAGCGCCTGTACATGGGGTTAGAGTTCTGCAAAGTCCTCCTTTCTGTCCTCAACATTGTCCCTACTGAAGGTCAACACATCCTCTCCCATGTTTTAATCAACCTCCCCAAAGCTGATAGTTTTTTAGATTGATAGTTTTCCAGAATCTCCTTAAGGTCAACTGAAAGTCTTTCTCCAATCCACCTACAAGCCCCGTCTGCATCTTGGAGCTCATCTCCATCTCGCCTGGCTTTAGGGAGGTGCCCAGATCCTCCTTTGCCAAGTGAGGTTCCTTATTGTCTCTTGTTGTCTGTCACCAGGGTTGCATTTTAGTTCCTCTTGTCCCGTACTCTCACCTAACACCACCTTGCCCAGGATAATAGAGACACACGATCCATGGAGGAGTCATAAACATATTCATGGCAGGCCAAATGCATTAATTATCAGCAATTTACATCATTTAAATCGCCTCAACATAGTTCAGATGATGTAGTTATAAGTAGATCTTTAAATCAAATGCTGAAATTTGCAGAAAAGCCAGTAACACTTGAACGGAGCAGAAAAGGGAAAAAAAAAAAAAGTCCAAACCATACAGTTCCTTTTCAATGGTATCAAGTGAGAAGGTTGACTTGGAACATGTTCTGCCAAGCGTTTAGGACATTAAGGATTTGAACCAAGAGCTGAAGAGTGTGAATAGTCATGAAAGGCTTGGTGTTCAAGGACGAAGTGAAGGATGTGAATGTTAGGACTTTCAGACAGAGCAGGGGTAAGCTGAATGAATGGATGGGTGAATCAATTATTGAACATTAATGTTCTACAATGGAGTGAGGGATCGTCAGGGGTCTTGTGGTCATCCAGCAGGGGGAGTCATGTCTTGGAGGCTCCTGTTTATGAGGAGACCTCCATTGAGTACAATAGTTTGTGCATGTGCATGCAGGTGTGAAAAGTCAGAAGGTGGTTCTTTGTTTCCTCATCTGATCAGATCTCCGACTGAATTTCACTGCATCAGCGATGATCAAATGCGATGTGAATGCATGGAGAATAACGTGTGCTTTTGTACTTTAGTCAAGGAGTGTGTGTGTGTGTGCAACTGAATGTGTGTGTGTGTGTGTGTGTGTGTGTGTGTGTGCGTGCGCTTGTGTGCGTGCACCTGAATGTGTGTGTTTTGGTATTGGCAGCTGATAGTGTTTTAAGAGTTGAAGCCTATGCACTCTATTGACAGATGCCAGTTGTCACTCCAATGACTGACAGTTTTGTATCGATGGACAGGATTTGCTGACAGAGGTGGGGAGCAAAACAAAAGGAAACCCTGCACTGATTGTGGAGAAAGGCAGAGCAGGGAGAGTAAAGAGAAAAATACTGGTCGACTACATGGACATTGAACTAAAACTTTCCGAAGGTCGCAATAAGGAGATAAAAAAGAAAGTACTTTCTACATTAAATCTGAATCAGTTCAAAGTATTTTCAGACTTCCCACAATGACAATAGTTGAACAAAGAAGCAGCTTCACCGCACCTGGGGTTATCATTTTAAACACATTGATCATTTTTCAAGACCTAATCAGACCAATTTCCATTTCATAGTATCTGAACATCCATGATTTAAATACCAGATAGGGGTGCCTTTGTGTTCAAGTGGGTTTCCCACCCATGTACTCCGGTTTTCCACCACAGTCCAAAAAAGTACAGTAGGTTCATTGGAGGCCCTAAATCACCCAGGCATGTGAGTGAGAGAGTGAATGATTTTTTTTGTCTAAAAATGTGGTCCTGTGTCCGATTGGCTACCGGTCCAGAGTGAACCCCGCCATCTCACCCAATGACAGCTGAGATAGGCTGCAGAACCCCTATCACCCTCAATGCATGATAAATGGCATTTTTAATGAATGAATGAATCAATGATGGGTTAATTAAAGATCTATCATCTTTTTTTATGTTATTTTTGTTTTACTGCTGTTATTGTTACAGATTAGATTTGAATCTAGATCTTTCTTTCTTCTGACTGAAATTCCCTGCCCATCATAAAAATTACACAGGTAAATTACAAAACATCTTGAGTAAACACATAGTTGCATCTACAGTTTACACACACACGTGTGTGTGTGTGTGTGTGTGTGTGTGTGTGTGTTTGCATTTGCCTCACCTCAGGAAACTTGTGGCTAATTCCATTAGTGGGAGGAGAGAGTATGCAAATGAGAGGAGACAGCTGGTGGTGAAGGGAAGTTGATGGCGTGAGCCTGAGGGGGCACGGGCACACAGTTTGCTGCTCTTTCATACATGGCACACGCTGTCTTTATAACAATATAAGTACAGTCGGATAGATTGTACTTCATGTGCATCACATGTGTACAGCAGTGTGTTCTGTCATAACTCAGTTTGACCAAGTTTCATGCTGGTCATTCATTTTCTTACAAAAGACATCGACATTTGAAAAGGTTTTGTCAATTCATTTTACATGAACCATGGGTATATAGTTAATATTCATTTCAATATTATTTTGCTTGTTTGTGCTGTAAAAACAACTTTGGTTTTGAAATACACAGAGCCAGAAGTACAAAAGTGAAGAATTGAGCGTTTTGAGAGCGAAATGTTTTGTGAGATGAAGTGGGTGCAATATAAAGTAATATTTTACACTGTCATTTTTTATTTGTGATCTTGTATGTTGTGAACATGCCAATATTGTTATGTTTTAATTTCAACTTATTTACCTTTTTAAGATATTGTCACTATGTTTTTAACGCCAGTCAGTGTACTTTTGAATTAGACCGTCTTAGTGTTTGGAGTTATAGTCAAATTGATGGTTAGAGGAAAAGAAAGGAAAGTTAAAGGAAAAAGAGTGAAGAAATAAGGTGGTAGTTGTTGTTTATCATTCAAAAGCCTCTCTTGTTGGTCACTTGCAGTGCCCTACTTACACACATGTGATGTGCACACAAGTAGGTGTTGGTCATAATCCTATTGTGTATCAGCAGTGACCATAGCGCAGGACTGTCTCATCACCTGTCATGTCACAAATACACTTGCGCGCGTGCACACACACATACACACTCACATCCCCGTAATCCGACCAGTAACTGTGATGGAATTTCGAGGGGATTTAATTTCATATAAATCTAACAGGATATTGTGAATCATGGAAGCAAAAGGCATGGTTTGGTAATGCAAGTCGACACATGGAGTCTATTCATTCTTGAGTTGTGTTTTCATGTCACTTTGATCCCTCATGCCTCTGTTATTGCTCTGTTGTAGTGTTTCAATCTGCTGTCCGTACGAAACTACCAGTATACATTCATTTTTTTTCACAAAATATTTATGACTCTTCTCCTCCCTTGTGGCAATTATGCATAATATTATAACCAAAATTGAAGTGTAAGCTGTCCATATAGGGCCAGAAATAGCTGCAAGCGAATGGCTGCAGATGGGAGTTGCGGGGGTACAGTCTCCTAAATGGTCCTAAATGTTCAGAGATATACATTAAACTGTTCCAAAGCACATGAGCAGCATGTTAAAAGTGTAATTGGATGGTTTTCCTCATTAAAGTGAAGCATTGTTGGCTGAATGTGATGTACTGTGCTTGATTGACAGGAAATGAGAGAGGAGGCTGGGCAGTCTGTCATATCACTAATGTGATAGGTAATGCTCTGAGGACACACACACACGCACAGATGTTTTTTTTTTTTCTGTCTATCTATACATCGCGGTCATACCTGGGTTTCTCTATTTCTCTATGTCTCAATCTCTTCTCTGCCAGGAATTGAATAGTTTGTCTTTCTTTTTTCCTTCACCCGCAATTCATTGGTCCTTCTCTCTCTCTCTAAATTACTCACACATCCACATTCAGACTCAATGTTACGCTATGTGACGTTTTACTGCAGGTTAATAATGAGAGGAGAGGTGTGTGACCCTGTCAGAAGTGTGAGAAACTGACCCAAAGAAATCAGACAGGGGGCCAAGACCCCCAACCCCGAGGGCATATAGTGTGTGTGTGTGTGTATCCATTGCCATTTTCTCATAGATGACATATGTGAGGTCATTTACATACTACTACCTTTCTACCGGGTTTGACACTCCACACACACTCAAATGGCCTGTCCTGGTGTGATGCCCCTGTCAGATGTCAGGATGCAGATGGGCTAGGATATAGGGGGGGTTAGGTCAGTTCTGCCCATCCCCCCCCTCTCTCTCACTCACACAGACACACACAGACACACCTGTCTTCCTCCCCTATGGTGCACAGTTACTAAGAGAGTTGTCAGCTGAACTGTGAGGCTTCAACTCTTTGGCATCTGCTAGTGAAACCCACTACAACACAACACACACACATAAGCACAAGACCCCTACCCCCCTCAGATAGGGAGCATCTCCTAGGGATCAACATTTAATACGGAGTCATCACTTACTGGTCCCAGCTGCCAGCACACACCTCATACACATCCCATCAGGAAAGGGATAGGGGTTTGGAGACATATATTCTCTTCTGAAATAGTGCGGGAAAATTATGAAAAGTGGAAATAGCTGCCTGTTTCATTTTGTATGTCGTGTTTTTTTTTCCTTTTTTCAGCTCTTTGTACTTACACTTCGTGATAAAGAGACAAGCACCCATTTGTCCTACTTTCATAGAACATAATGAAGCTGTCATTCTCAGGTACCCAGACAACTTCATTGGATTGGTATGGGAGAAAAGACAGCTGCTTAGAGAACACAAACACACACACACACACACACACACACACACACACACACACACACACACAATGCTTGAGCAATCCCCCTGGTCCCTGTTAAGCATATGTCAAATATATCTAGGTAAAGAAAGTGAGATTGTGTGACATATGTACAGCTCTCTGAATGGCAGAGGCAAAAAAGTGTGTGCAAACACACACATACCCACACACACACACACCTCATATCTTTAACATGCAAACAGACAGACAGTCCTGATAGCGACTAAAATGAAATCAACCTTGAGTGCCAAAACCCTCTGCGAATACTTGTCTCTCTTTTACAAGTCAATTTCATATCCTGTAGCTCAAGACAAATCTAAAGAGATTTGAAAGTGATGTAGAAACAGATGAAGATGGAAAGGAATAAAAAGGGTTACAGAAATAACTTGTGAGGCAAAAAGGGAGAAACCGTGGCAAAGCCTGGAGTGCCGTGTTAAATCGGGTCTGAAATGTCATAACATTGTCACAGATTCATAAGTACAATTAGCATAACTTGTACCACGAGATTAGATAGAATTGCAATTCTTTCAGACAGCTCAGTGGGTATGGACACAAGTCATTATTAAATTATGTTCCGGGTCTGACATCTCTGCTTTTTTTGTCAGACCCAGAATGTGTCATAATAAATCATGAATTGTTAAATCACACTGCTAACCCTTTTCTTGATTTTTGTCAAAATTAGAATTAGCCATGTAAATTTTGATTTTACTAGCATTGTCGTAATATCTGTGACTCACACGCTTCATTTATATTGTTATATTATAAGTTTGATGCTTATGATCTGTATTAGGTAACCACTTTGCCTCCTAAATGTGAAAAAATTACATTAATAATGTGGTCCCAAATATCTAATTTCAATATTGTGCTGTTGTGATCATGTCTATAGATAGGTAAAGCAGTGGCAGAGAGGATCCAAGTTATGGGCTGAGGCTTGAAAAATACCTTTAGGTTGGAGTCATATAAACCCTAAAAATAGCCCTAAAGAGCACTTAAATCATAATCCAATTACTCTGGCTGTGCTGTATAGCATTCAACATAACAATTTCCTAAGATTTTTAAAGTCACCTGTTGAAAAATCCACAAACAAAACACTGCAGAGATGTTGAGGGAGAAGCCGCGAAAAGCAGAATCAGGACGGAGCATCCGTGTGAATGGGAGAGAAAAAGGGAGAAGGCCGGAATCAGAAAGGCAGTTAACTTTTTCATTATGTGATCATCCTTATACCCACTCATCTCTGTCCATTCAAAGAAAGACATAATTACTGCTTTGAGTATTAAGCTTTATAATTTACTCATTCTGTCACATTATTTACAAGTCTCTCTCTCTCTCTCTCGCTGTCTTTTTCTCTCAGCGGGGGTTCACGTCTATAATCTAGTCTAGTTACGGCCAATCCTTATTCCAAGTTATTATCACTCTCATTTGCTTATTAAGTGCTCCCTTGTTTTCTTCAAATAAAGTTATAATTAGAGATTTAGCGTTGGCAGCTTGAAATACTATCTCTTCTTTATAGAATCTTGGGTGGGATGAGAGAGAATAGTGTTTTATCATATTCGAGGAGTTAATGAGGATGTGCAGAACTTGATACCGTGTATGTGTGTGAGGGTCTGTTGTGTGTTTTCTAATTATGTCTCTGACAGATTTCTGGCCTATAAAATACCCGTTCCATATATCACTGTTTGCAGACCAGTCAATGGCGGCAAACCACAAAACCGGTGATGTAATGGGTAAATATGTGATTTTTTTTTTTTTTTTTGGTTTTACTGAAATTATCTTTTTGATTTTGCATTCAGCCAAAATTATTTTTCAAAGACCTGTCGCGACTTGGGCCTCATAGCTCACACGGTGTTTGCAACTTTGACTGCCAATTAGAAATATTTCCCGAGGATGATCCGTTGATCCATGCTTACCTTCTCATGACCCACCCTGTGGGCCCAGCCCTGTCTTTGAGAAACGCCAGAGTAGAGTACATTAAGACACGCCTCAGCAACACACTGATTACATATGCTAGCTACGGTAATGAGCTGAGCTGGACAGTGGAAGACTGCTGCTGTTTATGGCAACTCATTATCTGGCCCATTGACCAGAACTGTTCTACACATCACAGATCCCCATGTCCTCTACTTCTATCCGACCATCACTCTTTTACTTGTCTGGATGAGGTGTGCACGCATGTGTGTATGTGTGTGTGTGTGTGTGCGTGTGCTTGCATGTGCGTGTACCTGTACGTGTTAGTGATGATAGACGCGGGGACATTTGTGCATGTGTGCAGATGTGGTTTAGTCTGTGTTTTTTGCATGGGACTCCATTGTGTGCATGTGAAGGATAAGATGGGGCTGATGGAAAAATGAAGGTACGAGTGGATGGATTGAAGTGGAAATGTGTGTGTGGGTGTGTGGGTGTGCAGGCCTGCAAGTGCATATTTGCTTACATGTGTGTTTACATTATGAAAAGATTATTCCTAAGCTAACGATCTCACACCCGTGCACGCAGCATTACTCATTCGTGTAATACTCTGCCGTTAGCTCCATTGATGTGGGTGTTCTTGAATTTCAGTATTCAGCTGCTGAAATGTCTTGCTCATGAGTGTGCGCCTTTGTGTGCATGCGCATGTTACTATGATCGCCTGCCAAAGTAAAGTGTTTGCAGCCGAGAGAGGCAGGGGCGCTAAGCTCAAGGGCACATTTGTTTCAAGCTAATGATAGAATGTAAATGGAGCAAATTTCCTCTCCAAGAACAGAAGCTCTCACACTCAAACACACACTCTTTCATACTTTTATACACACACACTTACATACACAGGCACACTCACACACATAAAGGCACACACTCTGTCACATGCACACACACACACATATAGCGGCATCGTGTTGATGGAGTGCAGAATCTCATTACACATCTAATAGAATAAGTGTAGTGTGCGTATGGGGAGAGGAGAGGAGCAGCCAACCTGATTAGCCTTATCACTTTATTATGCCGCTCTGCACGCAGCACATAGGACAATTGCATTAGAGAGGAGCAGATGAGCTGAAGGCAAGGAGAACTCAGCAAACACAGCCTTAATTGATTCCTCACCAAATTAGCAGGGACAGGTGGGGGTCTCACTGGCTGGGTGGCTGCCTGACTGACTCGAGGTGCAGGCAGCGGCTTCACTGAGCGTTCGACTTGTTGACTGGTAGGTTGACCGAGTTACAGCAAGTAGGTCTCTGATTGATTGTTTTACTGACCGTCTCACTGTATTAGGGGCCTCCAATGATGCTGAAGGTGAGGAAAATTCAGCAGACGCCTTAATGGTGTAATGGATTCTCAAACTGATTAACGGGGACAGGTGAGGTGACAACCTAAATGACCAACTGACAGACTTTAGTATTTGTTGGAATGTTGAGTAGTTGACTGACAGGTTTAATGACTAAGAGATTGACTGGATACCTAGTTGCAAACAACATAGTCCAGTCATTGTGGTCACTCCGGTTTTAATACATGTGTGCTGCACTAATTATTAATATGATTATAGGTAATGGATTATGAGTCGAATTCACTACAATTTAAACATAAAATGGGAGGTCCCCCGTCACAGACTTCAGAATATCTTGCATTCCCATTAAATGCAAATCTGTCACACTGAAATAATCCCTCTTCAGAATGCCTGTATTTTAGAATACATTTCCATATCATAGCTCCACGGAAATTCATGAAAATATCAAATTCACCAGCTACCTCACCAACAAAAGCTTTTTGCCAGGGTTTGGAGTAGTCACTGGAAATGGACTGACATTGAACGTTCGAAAAAATTATTGGAAGAACCGATTTTGTTGACATATAATTTCAGTTTTTTCCATTATTATTATTTCATCATGAAATGTAGCCTGAGTAAATAGAGTTTTTCTTTTTTTTCTGAATTGTAGCAATCTAATAAACTCACAAAACAGCAAGTACATCTTTACTCTTTTAAATGTTACAGAAGCAGGAACTTAAGAGTGCTTTACTTTGTGAAACCTGTACATAATTTTTATTCCCGTGTTGAAAGCTAGTCGGTTCCTGAAGGTGTGTGTGTGTGTGTGTGTGAGGGTGTGAGGGAGTGAGGGAGAAAGAGGGGGAGACGCAGGACACGAGCGGGAGAGGGTTTGTCTTTGTCTCCGTAGGACCCCCAGGGGGATTGTGGGATAGTAGAGGTTAATGAATCTGATTGGCTGGTGGGAGTTTTTCTGCTGGTGTTGCGGTTTGCACACTCGCAGAGCTTCACTGTTTTATATCACCAAGTTTAGCTTTGACACCGTATGGCATGAAGGACAGTGTGGGAGGCAAAAAGTACTTTGAGTCTTACTCAAGGTGTGGATGAAGCTGTTAATTTGATTTAAATATACAGAGGCGATTAATTACATCTTACAGAGTACACCGTTTTGAACCTTTACACAAATCTGAGCAATCAGACACACATTAAATTTACCAACAATAAGACCACAGCTTCTGGAATGACGTTTGTCATTTCTTTCCTCACATCTCATTTTTCCCCAATCTTTTTGTTCGATCTTCAAGTGGGAGAATTAAATATTTTCACTATTTAAATACAAACAAGGTTGTTTAGCTTATTTGACTTCTAATATAATTACAGTTTTGTTTCTTGCTGATGTACTGAAGTTATCCAAATGCACAAAATTATCAAAAAATTATTCACTGAAAATGTACTTCAGACTACTTAGACCACTTGTTTTGACTTTGGTCAGTCCAAAATGTCCTCGACATTGGTTCACAGATTTAAAAAATAATATTCTGATAAAATAACATAGTATGCCTTTTAAAGCGCTATGTAAAATCTCCAATGGCAGACTGACAACTAATCTGAATAAGAGGCACCGTAGGTGAAAGCAGCTTCCTCCAGGAATAGCGTAGCTGCCGTAGTGCGTTTGTACGAGCGCCAGCTTTTTATTTTGTGATGCTCTGACCATTTGGAATTGAAAATGTCCAAAGAGTTCCCTGCATTAGATTAACCGGACTGAAGTCTCTGAGGAATCTCAGTTCACACTCACACTCCTTGTTCTGCAACTGTCTGACAGCCGTGACAAGTAGGACATTGAGTTCAGTCCGTGTCCTCAACTTCTTTATGATAAAAAAAGAATATTAAATAGATTGTAAAAGTTATTGAGATCAAAAATACATGTGTTTTTGCTGCTCTGTCGTGGATTACTTGTTGAGGCAGTGATAAAGCTCATGCATCATTTTCTTGTGCGTATCTTTCCAGAGCTTTATCCCTGAGTTTTCTAGCATTTTGCCGATGGCCCGTGAGGCTAGTAGGTTGAGTTAATTTCCTGGCCACTTCATGAAGTTGCATTTGGCCGGTGGCCGGTGCTAAACTACCGCCCCCGTCTTGACATACATCTCTCTATGTCCCTGTATGTTACGTTGTGTGTCTCTGCACATGCGTGCATACATTTGGCCGCGAAGCTGGTGTGTTTAGTGCTAATGAGAGATAGAGCATGTGTATGTGGCACTGGTGGCACTGGTGGAGCTGCATGTGTGTGCATTTGGGTATGTGTGTTGAGGGTGGGGGGGGGGGGGTCGCAGCAGTGTGTCCTCTGCTCTCCCGGCAGGTCACTAGCGACAGATGTTCTCAGCATATGTGGCGAATTAATTAGCCACTAGTAAACAGAGGGGGCTGCCGCCATGAGCTGCCGGTCTGCACCGCTGCCGAGCCGCGGCGGACCACCTTTTGTCAAAATTCCTCTTCCCCCTTTCCTCCTCTGGTAAATAATTACAGCGAGCATCATTCTTTTTAGTGGCGATCCCATAATGAGAACATCCACGTGTGTGTGTGTTTGAGCTGTGCTATGTCTGATTGGGGTTCCAAGTGTGTGTGTGTTTGTGTGTGTGTGTGTGTGTGTGTGTGTTTGTGTGTGTGCGCTTGCTGTCCCTTGAGTTGACAGCCAGATGAAAACTGTGCCTGGCTTAGTGTGTATTTGCTCATCAGTGCCCCATCATTTAGACATCGCAGAGAGCTTGCTTTTGTGACGAGAGGTCCCTTTGATGACTTAATAGATCGGTGTGTGTGTGCGTGTGTGTGTGTGTGTGTGTGTGTGTGTGTGTGTGTGTGTGTGTGTGTGTGTGTGTGTGTGTGTGTGTTCAGGGCCCAGCATTCCCAGAACTGGGAATGTTTTCACAGCTTCAGAACAACTTGGCAGAGGCGGGAAACACTTTGAGGGCTGTTTGGATCAACGCACTTAGAAACACGAGCAACATGCTGCTGCACCCGCCGCCGTTCTTGGCCCTTTAAACAAAAACAATTAATCTCCTTATCAACATAATTTCCAAAATAAAACTGCAATTAAAAAAAATACATCACATGATATAGCTTGTGGCTATCGAACAACGTTTGTGTCGGTGCATTGTGTACGGTATAAGTTTTTGTGTGCATGTGTGTGCATGTGTGCGCGTGTCTGGCTGAAATAATGAAGTTGTTAGTTAAAGTGGCCCCCACCACTTGGGACCGGGTTAAGCTGTGTGTGATTGCTTAGGGATCGGACAGATACACACACACTTATCATTATCCACACATACACACACATACACTCAGTCATTACTCCATTACGTACATGGACTATTGATTTTCTGCCATCTTTCCATCAGGTGAGAGCTTGCCAGGGAATATGGGAATGAACGCCTGGCTAGGAAAATCAAACTGTCACTCCTCTTTTCCTCTCTTCCTCCCTTCTCTCCTTCATTAAAGACAGATGACAGGTCAAAGCTGCCGCGGTTCATCCGTTGTTTTTACTTCATCCGTCATCTCTCAATCACATCTGGCTTCCTAACATCTCCATCCAACAAATCTCTGTATCCATTGCTGTCTTTCTTAATTTTACCCCGTCTGGTCATTTTAACCTCACTCATTCTCGCCCCCCCCCTCCCTCCCCTTACCCGCCTTCTCTTCCAAATCTTGTTGATTTCTGACATTTTGTGCCAATGCATATATCTTTCTGTGAGCGATAGATTCCGTCTTCTGTTTTTGTTTCTCTTTCCTGTTTTCCTCATCCCGCTCGAGTCTCCAGCACGACACACGATCAATTAGCCAACCCCTCCTCCCTCCTTTCCTCCCCCTCTCTATCAATCTAAACCCCTAAGCCCCCTCCCTGGTCCGGATTCCCTCTTGTTCTCCCCTCCACTACTACTCTTATATTCCTTCCCCCTTTGAATCAGAGGTCTGTCCCTGCATTTCTAAACTTCATCCCCTTATTCTGTAAAGTCACTACCTCAGTTATCGTTCCCCCACTCCAATTCTTAACCCTCCTGTCCGAACTGAATGATGAAGTTGTGAGTTTTAAATCTGATCTATTTCTCTCCCTGTGCTCCCTTTGCTTTACTGTTCCTAAACTTTTTGTCTCCCCATTGTGTCTTTTCCTAGTTTTACTCAATGCCATCAGCCCCGTCCTCTGGTTTTTCCCTCTCTCTCCTCACCCGTTGGTCTGAGTATTCCTCACCTCCGTCCTGCCTCCAGCTCTCACTCTACATTTCACTGCCCGTCCTCCTCCTTGCAGTCTCCCCCATTCTTCACCTCCGGTGCGTCCCTCCTTAACTCCCCTCCCTAGGAGGATAAGGGATCATAGGATATAATTCACCGACAAGGGTATCTATATTTAATATTAATGGGCGCATAGGACCCTCCGCACTCAAACACACATGGACACACACGGTCAGTGCTGAATAAAGAGTGATCAGAGGCAATGTAAGGTGCCACGTTGTGGCCCCCGGGATAGCCACTTTATGGGAACATATTCAACAAACACATACACACTTACTAGCACGCGCACACACACACACATACACACAGACAGACACACACAGAGGAGCATAGCACTCGGCATTCCAGGATGGATGTGGCATCATTAGGCGGAGGAGTGTGGCCATTCTCAGCAGAAACGGTCATGCCGGCGGTACACATTAATCTAGCCCCACACACTCCCTCAGATAGACACACACACACACACACACACACACACACACACACACACACACACACACACACACAATCTCAAGCAAGATGACGGCATGAATGTAGCAAAGTAATGAAGTTTGTACCAGACGAACTTCACACACACATCAGATCTGGTAATATATACGCCCTTATTTCCCACTCTTTGTTTTCTCATCCACACACTGACATGAAAAAAACAAGGTAAATGTAAGAAAGGAAGATCTGTACATTTTGTACTCATCAAATGTATTTTTCCCATGAAACATCTTTTTATACCCAGCACTAGTCATTTTATTGTTCATAAACTGTTTTAAAAAAATATTCAAAAACGAGTGCAGAAAATCAAATGATAATACAGATTTGTACATTAAACTGCATTTTACGTAGTGGCTATACAGAGAGAAAAATTATGAAGGACTTACTAACTCTGCCATCATTTATGTTAAAAATCTACATTTTGCAGATTCAATTTATGTTTCTTTTTCCACAAAGTACTGAATGTTCCTCACAGCCTTCATGACCTCTGAGTGTCTTGTTTTGTGTGTGAATTCTTGCGCCAGCGTCACACTGCGGCATAAAAGGCTGTTTCAAGACGGTGATTTTTAAGGTAAAAAGTTATATCTGCAGAGTGTACTTCAGGTGATCAAGATTTTTGTGTTTGCTTTGTACTTACGATCTCTGTGTGAGAGTTCTCGGCAATAACAAGCGTCCGGGACAGATACCATCTGCATGCTGGCGACACAAAGGCATGTGCCTGTGTATCGTCTGCATGTGTGCACCTAATGTCTCCTTGGCTTCCATTGATCTTTGGATATCATATTGTATCAAGTGTTAGATCGCTTTGGGACTGGGGCAATATTTAAATTAAAGGGCATGCACGTGCACGTGCATAGACACATTGCAAACGTATCCCTGTGTGCGCTCGTGCACGGGTGCGTGCTCGTGTGGGAATCAAGTGTGAACGGTCGCGGGACAAGTGCAGAGTAGAACAGTTTCTCTCCACTCCTCCAGCCATCAGATGAATAGATGGCCCTATTGGGAATCAATGGTAAAACTGGAGCCATTGAACAACTGTCCGCCTTTTCAATTGTGTCCCGTTTGAGAAACAATTTGACAATAACGTCAGCTTGAGGAAAAAAGACACACAGTCAATATACAGGGAGAGCCGTGTGAAGGACAATTTAGAGAGTGCCGTCATCTATATACATGTAGGTGTGTGTATGTCTGTGTTTGTGTGTGTGTGTGGGGGGGGGGGTGCGTGCGTTCGTGTGTGTTCTTTGTGCAAGTGTTTTTTGGACAGTTCTGACAACAGAGCATTGTGTACCCTTCACTGATAAACAGCTTCCAGAGTCATTAAAACACAGTTAGTGTTTACATGCAGATCTGTGTGCACACACACGCACAGACATAGAAGTGAAACTACCAGAAAAAGGCAACTTTAAAAAGAAATTTAATCAAAGTATAATACATGGACAAAATCAAATGTTACGGATCAGATTCGAACAGGCCATGGGCAGATGTATCTAAATGTTGCTGTGAGTGTTGAGAGTATTAAATGGATGTTATTAGATATTTCACTTTATTTATCTGTTAAGAGCGGTTTAAATTCATATGACCAAATTGTATGAAACATTTTGAGCGTTTATTACAACTAAATGTATTTGTGACATTTACAGGAATAGCAAAATGGCTGTTTTGCCTTTCTTCTGATTATTGCACTTATTTTTGTCCCCTTAGGTTGTACTTCAAATCAACACAAATTCTCCAAATTCTCAGTTTTCATCTGTGTTTTTCTCTCAGATGCACACGATTTCATCTCCGATTCCATGTTTGATTTTACACACACTCACTGCGCAGTGCAAATGTTTGTCCCAATGCGTGTTAGTGTGTGTGTGTGTGTGTGTGTGTGTGTGTGTGTGTGTGTGTGTGTTTGCAAGTGTGCGTACATGTGGTTGATTTAGTCAGGTGTCCCCAGGGCTTTGGCCCTCTCCAATCCATCAGCTTGATAAGTACCTGAACAGGCAACACACTGCCTGGGATTCAAAGACACGGTCAGCTATATCAATTTGAACTGTCACACACACACACACACACACACACACACACACACACACACACACACGCACACACACGCACACGCACATTCCCACAACAACCTACTGTCAGATGCAGATAGCATAGGAGTGTAACAAACAAACCCCCAAATTTTTGAGATGAGGGAAGCGATGAGAGGAATGGGAAGAATAAGAGTATTTGTAGATGTATGGTATTTATAAGAGTGAACTGGATAATAACTTAGCCACAGGAAAAGGATTTTTTATTTTTAACTTGCGCTAAACTTTGGTAAACTTAAATCTTTGATGTTATGTTTTATTCTGCTAAGAGGGCCAGTTTTAAACAATAGAATCAAAGCATTGTTTCAACAACTACTCCAAAAAATTTATTATCCTTCTTATTTTAGAATTTATCTGGACAATCCGTAAACCCCATTTTATTTATTTTCAGTTATATGTTACACTTCTTATAAATCCTATTCTTGTGCCTCTGCAATGCATTACAGCATGTTTCCATCCTTCGATTTTCTTTTTTTTTTTTCTAGGCCTTGACAAATAAAATTGTTCAAACCGTGACTAAAAATGTAATAAATTCAATCTAGTCATCCCCTCAGGTTGTTTGAGTTTATTTATGGATCCCCAAACTGTAACCCAACCAGACCCCAACTGACCCCTGTCTCATTTCTGTGTGTGTGTGTGTGTGTGTGTGTGTGTGTGTGTGTGTGTGTGTGTGTGTGTGTGTGTGTGTGTGTGTGTGTGTGTGTGTGTGTGTGTGTGTGGATCGATAGCCATTGGAGGTGTGTTGATTGAGGGGCAAAGGCACAGTGCGTTTTGCTAGAGAAATAAGTGGATCAAGAGGGACTAGAGTTTATTAATACCTGCAGAAAAATTGTAAATGCAAAAGTGGATTCTATTTTTATTTTAATTTTCTTTTTTTACAACTCGATACCAAAATTGTCTTTAAAGTGTTGTCTAATATTTGATGTCATACCCCAATATCTAAAATGCAAGGAAAAGGATATTTTATCAGCATCATCGCACATGGCCACCAACTGTCCCTCTCCAACATACCGGAAACAATAATGTTTCCAGTCATTTTAATCGGTAGAAGAAACCGACCAGCCTCCAGTGATCACATAAAGAAATCACGAGACTTGAACATCGTCACTCATGCGGCTTCTGTGTCTTTTCCACACAGTTCACCTATCTGATCTTGCTCTTTCATGCCTACTTACATTTTTCAAGTGACATAACTATGTCAAATGGACTCTACAGTTACACACATGCATGCACATGGTCCTATTGTCATGATAATGGATTCTGTGTTGTTGGCTTTCAGGTCAGGAGGTCAACATAAGCTTCTTAATGGACTGTGAAATAACCCTAACTGCATTAACCTCCCAGATCTCACATCTCTCTCGCACACACACACATGCATGCATTCTCATACATGAAGTGTATACATATAGACACTACCCCCCCACACACACATACACACACACTCACACACACACACACACACACATGAACATACTGCAGCTCAGATGCAATTGGATTGGTCTTTAATTGGTGGGGCGATCACACCTTGAGAACACAGAGAGGATCCTTCAATCAGACAGAGTGATGAAGTGAGAGACGAAGGGGAGAAAAGAGCAATGGATGGATGGAAAACAAATAAGTAAGCCTAAGAGGAGGACACTGCTGTAACGTAGAGGGCCGCCGCGCTTGTCCTAGGCCTGGACAGAACACACACCCTCCCGCACACACACGCACACACACCTTCTCGGGATTACATTAAGATAATGTGCAGTGCAAATACTGTGTTGCCTTTTAAAGCATATTAGAAAGTGGATGTTCAAGTTCAAGTGTGTTGGTATATAGGGAACCTCGGTGAAGCTGCCGCTGGCTAAATTTGACCTCAGCCCAGTGTCATTCTCCATATGCTTTCCTCTAATACAATTATTCCACTTTGCAGTCATGAGGTGGGATCTATCTATCTGGCTATCTTTATCTGTGTCAGGACACATGGCTTGTGGAAAATGTTCTGTATCTTTACTCTTCTCTGCTTTTTTTTTTTTTTTTTTTTTTGCACTATCTTCGGACAGCCAAGAACTCTCGCTTCAAGTTAAAAATCTGAAGGATGAGGCAAATATGTTAATGGAAACAGCCCCTCTCAATCCTAAATTATTTTCTAATTTCTACTCTCCTTTCCTCCCATTCTCTGCCAAATGGGTGTCTCCCTGAGAGGGGATCATGGAGGATTTTGTAGGGATTTAGCTCTGTGTCTTAAATCAGTCTTAATTTTTGCTCTCTGCCATTAAAAAGCCACCATTAAGCTCTTCTCTTCTCGCCTCATTTCCCTCTTCCTCTTGTTTCACTTTTTCAATTTGTGTGAGAGGGGGAGTTCACTCCTCATAAAATTTCACTTTGGCCAGCCTATCATTTGCATCTGAGCCAATAAATAGCAATTAGCATTAACAATTAAACCAGCCAGTGGAACCGCAGGCAGCTCCCTGAGATGGTCTGATGGATGGGAAGGTGGGTATGAAGGAAGGGAGGGAAGGCTCAGGGTGTCCGTGTGTTTATGTGCGTGTGTATGTGCGCGCTTGTGTGCATGTGTGTGCGTGCGTGCGCATGTGTAACTACTTACTACATGAACTCTCACAGGGCAATCCAGTATATCTTGTACTTTCATTTTCTCCCCAAAGCTAATTTATCTACTGTCTCAGCGGTCTAATCACAACACACACATATGCGGTGTGGACAGAAATGCCAAGCTGGCGCGCCATTTGGTCCTTCGATATCCCACAAATTTTATTTGTTAATTACACTCATTAACTCACAACTGTTTTGCTCCATCTTATTTTATAGTTATTTTTCTGCGAGGCAAAGTTTTTCACATTCATTCATTAAGATTTGATGTAAAGAGGCCACCCCTGGCCTAATAATGTCTGCTAATGTACCCCTGTGTCAAACTGTTAATGTGCTGTATATCACGTCTTTTTGTTGAAACGAAAACTGTAATGCATATTTTAAGCTGAAGAGGTGCGTTGTTTCATCTGGATTTTCCCAAGGTGAGACTATTCATTTTGGAAAATTTGATTACGTGACGCAATCGAAGTGTGATTGAAATTGCATGAGAAACACATTTTTAGGAGTGTGAGATGCTGACTTAAAAATGCATTTAGCAATAGTCAAGCACACTATGCCAAAGGCCAAATCAGCTACAGGGGTGGGTAAGCCATGTTTTTTTTTTTTTTAATTTCTAAGAAGTACTGGAAACAATCTTGATTAGCATTAGAATAACTCATCATACAACATGACAAAAATCAGCTTAAATTTCAAACAACAGGTTTGCAATTAAACATATAAAAACGCATGTTTGTGATATGTTTGCCTGTTACGAATGAATCCGTCCGATCTATTTCCATTATTTTGCGTGTCTGAAAATGAATCTTGGGATCACACTGACATCTCTATGGTGCTTATGTCCATAAGTGAGATTTTAAAATCAAAACAAATACACATAATTACAAGCAACCTATTTTATACATTGTTTTAATTTCAATTTGCAAGGATATAGATAGCCGTAAGATTTGTACCGTTTGTAATAGTTTTGAAATATAATAATTTTTTACCCTATGTTAAAATTCCAATAAAACAGCCTGCTGGAATTAATCATGCTTCTATAGGAAAGAGGGAACTACAGTGAAGAATTATAGCATTTGCACCTATTTTATTGTCTTACATTTTCTTCAGCAATCCTTTTTTAGCCACGAAAATGGCCAAAACATCACTTAAATATCAATTACAATAGAATTCTTGCCATACTAGTTATACAGTTCCTGTCTATGAGAAACACATTCTTCCGCTTAATCCCGGTACTTTTTATCGAAGCCCTGGTCCATTTCATGTCCCGCTATGACAGGCATTTTATGTCACACCCATGTGCGGGCACACGCACTGTTGTCCCCTACCCTCTACGTGCACCTCCACTGTGCCGGTGGTGAAAATATTGTTGGTGGCTGGTGACGATCAGTCCATCTCCATACATTAATCACCACCAATAGAAAGTCCTGACACAGCAACTACAGCAGTGCCACTGCCCTGCCTAACAAAGCATAGAGCAAGGACACACAGCGCCAACAGCAGCAAGGCAGAAAAGAGGAAGTGTGTGTGTGTGTGTGTGTGTGTGTGTGTGTGTGTGTGTGTGTGTGTGTGTGTGTGAGTGCGTGCGTGCACAACAGAAAAAAGGTGGAGCTGAATAGCAAAATATGGAAATGTAGAAAGAAAACAATCAAGCTTTATGTTTCCTTCTCGGTCCCTCTCCCTCTCTTTTTTCCTCTCCCTTTTTCTACCTCTCTTTTCCCTTGTCCTCTTGGTTTTTATTGTTATTACCATGGCAGCACCATTAGAGAGCTCCATGTTCTTCTCCACTGGAGCAATAAATGAAGAGGGCCTCACTCCTTTTTGCCCCTCATCCCTTCCTTCCTCATACCTTCTTCAGGTCCCCACCTTTTTTTTCCTTTTCCCACCTCTTGCGGCCTTCACTTCTCAAATCATTTAATTCATTCCCTTTCACGTCGACCATCTTCTTATCCTTTCCCTTTTTGTCTTGAATTTCCTGTTTTATACCTCTTCCTACTGTCCAGGTGCCAGAATTAACCCAACCAACTTTTCTTCGTCTCTTTTCCATCATCTTCTCCCCTTGTCATAGTTTCCTTATCTTCCCTCAACCTAAACTGTGTAATACCCGTCCCCACTTAATAAGCCATTCAAGTGTGTGTGTGTGTGTGTGTGTGTGTGTGCGTACGTACGCACACACACACACACACACACACACACACTGGATGAAAAGTGCAGCCATACTCAGAAGGGACAGATGTTACAGCCATGACCAATCAGTAATAAGTTACACTGTGCTCTGTATACAATGTAAAAAATAAAGAACACATTCTATGTGGATTTTTCTGAGAACGAGCTGTTAAACATCATTTTTTAAAATAACAAATACTCTCATTTGAAGGAATTTTATTTTTTCTCTCAAATTGTTAATACCACTTGAAAAACTAGCAGCTTTTATTGATGATGTTTCAAGCTGTCACCAGCTGTGAGTTTACTGAGAGGATGACAAAGAATAATTTAAGTAGAAACTGATATATAAAGTTGGTGCCTATAATACAAACTGGAGAATGATTGCCGAGCACGCGTTCATCAGGTGGCATAAAAAAAATGAGCAGCTCTTTATTTCACTGTCTCTATATTTGTTTTAAACTTTCATCTAAGTTGTCTCCTAAATTGACAAATCTACAAGAATCATGGGCAAAATCCCTAAAAAAAGATTTTGAGCCATTGCTGCTTTTCCCATGGGGCTGATTGTTTTTTTTTTTCTTTTTTTTTAATATGATCTGAAATACAGTTGAACTTCGTTGGCACGAACAGCTGGGGAAACACTGGGAAGAATTCCAGTCTAATTTTTTTAATAGTGTATCTTTTTTTTCCCCGTTTTTCTATAAAACCATTGAATCTGTTCCAATGAAATATACCATTTAGGGTTATAACCCTTTTTCAATTAGCCATAATATCGGGCCCCTTTTTTTTCTGTATCTAAATTTCTTTATTATACTTTGAAGTTGTGTATGTGTGTGTGTGTGTGTGAGTAGAATATTTGGTTATAGGTATATCGTAAATGTGTTTCTTCAGCTGCTTCTTTAGCCTGATTCAAAAAATTGAGATAATGAAAATAGACAATACTGAACAATTTTACAACAATCTGGACATTTTGGTGACACGAAGTCTGCTCCTTTTTAAACTTTCTCATATATCAACGGTTAATATAGTCTGTTGAAACTGAGACCATTTTATAAAGGAAGGATGGCTCCATAGTCTATACACCTTCAGAACTCAGTGAACTCCTTCAATTGTGAAAAAAAGCACAATGAAACTCTGCCAAGAACACAGAAATTCACATGAAGGCTGTGCCGCTGAGTTGAGCGCACTGCATGGAATGAGAGGAGACGCAGACGCAGCGTGAAGACGGAGTTTTCAAAAAGCGAAGGGTGGAGATGTAAAGCGAGTAGATTACTGTGGACCGTCAGAATCAGTGGGGCGAAGAGGGTGGACCGTGTGGGGGGAGTTGGATCAAGAAGCAGGTGCCAAGGCAGTTCGACAGTGAGTGTCAAACAAGGAGAGAAGGAGAGTAGAAGGAGCGGTGGGCGGCTGCAAGGAGAAAGGAGAGAACAGGGAGAGAATATCCTCATGTAAACAGAGGACACGTTCGTCGCTTTTCAAATATTTGGTGTTTATCGAGCTTGAACATCTGTGGGGCAGGATATAAAGGAAAAATAATTTTCTTTAATTAGGGCGATGGTGTGAGAGGGGACATTTTCTTGTTTTTCTGCGATTTCAACCGCTTTCAAGATCACTTCTGAATCCCATCGATGCTTTTATTTTCTTTTGACCGGCATTTGTATCCAGCCGTCGTAGATTTTTAAGGCCTGCGAAAAACAATACATAAGTATTTTGTAATTGTGCAGCAATCTAAAGTGAGATGTTTGTCAGGGGTAGACCTGGGATGCCTGCTATCTGTCTTGGACGCACAGAGAAGACTTTTTGAGGAGGGGGACTTTTAAAGAGTTTTAAAAGTCCCCCCGAGTAAAAGTAACAGTTTGTGGAGACTGTGGAGGAATGTTCCGCACGTGTTGGCGTGTTGTCTTATGAAAGCATATTAGCCTTCCAGACAAAATCGAAATAGCAGTGAGCAGCAGAGTGAAGGATTAACAAGTCTGTACCTGCTCTCCTGCACAACGACAACGTGCGAACATTTTCTTGACACATCGAGCAGACAGACGAATACGAAAGGAGGGAGGGAACGAGTCAAGGTCAAAGTCAGTCCTCTAATTGGGGTGGTCAAAAACTTCGGCCCATTTAGGGTTTGTTGTACTGTATAGAATGCAGCTGCTTTGGTTTTGACTTTTCACTGTCTCGCTCCCGGTATCTCTTTCTGTCAGTGGATTCGATTGTCAGTCCTGTCTGTCTGCCAAATCCCCGCCGTTTGGTTATTTTGGGTTCACAATGGGAAGTGCTGCTTCTCACCTGACGTCCTGGAGACATGGATTCATTACCGAGCTTGACACCACCAGGATGCTGCGTGCATGTGTTTGAGTGTGTGTATGTCCCTGTGTGTGTGTGCGTTTGTGTATGTGTGTGTTGGGAAGGGGGGGGGGGGCTTTTTTTTCTCAACCAGTTTATCAACAATTTGTTGCATGCAAAGTTTGTTACTTCTTCTAAAATTGTTTAATCGACTTTCAACTATCAAGCATGAACATTTTTCAGATGTTTTGGTATATTTATGAGTAATCTGACTGATACTATATATCTATATTTTTCTTCCTGACTAAAATCAAGTCTTTCCTCGATATTCAGGGGCAATCGGAATATGTTCAGTTTATCACTTTAAAGGTCAAGAAAACTGGTACAAATGTTGTGCAGATGATATTGTACATCCTTTGGTGTTATATTGTACTTTCAGAGTCCTCGAGGGAAAAAAAAGAAAGTTTACTGAGAGGCAGCAGCATTAATACTTGTTTGGTGGAGAACTAGCACATCTTATATACTTTCAGAAATGAAAGGGAGGAGTATTGGACCTCAAAGAAAAACATTTAATGTGGAAAATCAACTTATTACTGCTCTCTACACCTGTCAGTTTTTTTGTTCACTTTATGGAAGTCCAAGTTTTCCCTTCCACGAGGAAAGTAAGCAAACCTCTCCCTGCGATCTGTCTGTCCTGTGGAATCACAGTTCAGCTTTGGCTGCGTTTAATGTTCTTATCACAGTCTTTCTTTTTCCTCCTAAACCCGTAAGCCTTTTCCCCCCTTAATTCTTCCCCTCTAACCTTTATATCTGTCTCCATTTCTTCTCCCACTCTCCTCTCTCTCTCTTCTTCCCTTTTCTCTTTCCCCTCTCTGTCACCAGTGTCTCCCTCAGTGCCCCAGAGAGAGCTGCTAAAATTAAGTGGTGCCACTTCTCAATGACACTTTAATGATAGCACCACTGCTCCGCACACAGAGAGACCGGAGAGGTATGAGCATCTGCTAAAGATAGGCCCCTCAGACACAAACACACAATGTACACACACAGACACACACTCGCACGTCCAAACGAGTGAGCCTCCCTTTGTCTTGCCTGCCACAGGGACCGTGGGGGACGGGTGGAGTCTAATTAAGAGCGTCCGTAGGGAGACACTTGTGTATGCATGTGTGTGTGTGTATGTGTGTGTGCGCACACACACACGTGTGTGTTATTCCAGCTTGGCATCACCATCACCTGCCTGGCACTGCCATTATGGCTGGCGTCAGAGCGTCAGAGGGAGAATAGATTGCAGACCAAGAATGAGTTGCTTGTGTCTGATTTAGTTTCTCGGAGAGATACAAAGAGAAAGAGAGAACAAAGTGTGTTTCCTTTATCGTCAATGATGTGTAAGATTTCTGTTAAATGAAAAAAAGCTCACAGCTTTTTGATTCCGATCAAGGGTCCTAACTTGGTCACATTTAAACTTATCTTCAAGCCAGATTCTGATCCAGGATAAGCCAAAATAGAGTTGAATTACTAAGAGGCATTTCAGCTTCTTTTTCGGACACATTTTATTACCTGTAAAGACACAGTTATGTCTAAACTTTGATGTGTTTTTTGAATCCTGTAAGGCTCAGGCCTGGTATTCACTCTTCCTGTCTCCTCCCATTTCAGAATTCCCAACTTTGAATTCGCATCACATTCAGTGTCAGTATTTAATTTTTAGATCTTCCTCATCTATCTTTAATTTAGTATTAAACCGTCGACAACAACAGCTTATACCCGAGGCTCCTGCCGGCCCGCAGAAACACTGCTGGCCACGCTGTCCTGGACAGTGAAATCTGAGAAACATATATTTAAGTTACAGCTAGGGGCTTGACCTGTGTCTCTTTGTTTTTGTTTTCTTTGTTATTGTTTTACTGTTAATTTTTGAGTGCGTTATGAGTAATTTAACTAACTACTTGGTCATTTACAAAGAATTTGGCCATGTGCATATGTGTGTGTTTGTGCACGAGTGTCAATGTGTGTGTGTGTGTGTGTGTCTGTGTTGAGGTTATTGTCAGGTCAAAGATTTAGCTGCAGGGTAAAGTGCCAAGTGACATTTTGAGACACACTCGCACCCCCCCAAAACACAAAAAGACACACCCACGGGTCTGACGGGACTAGACAGGCCATCAGCACTATGATGCAGGCCCTTACTGTGACTGGCATCACACACACACACACACACACATGTCACTTTTGTGGCAGATGAGATCAGAGATGTTCGCTTTTCAGCAGAAGACACATACTGAGAGCCCACCCCCCCCAACACATACACATCAATGTTAGCCCTGCCAGACCAAGCAATCTTCATCCCTTCTGTCATATCAGCATCAGTGGTTCCAAACCATAATCAACAAATAAGTTTTGAAGTGTGACCTATTTAATTACTGGTTTAGCCCACATGCTCTATCTCTATATCATAGGTTTACCACATGTGGCAGCCGTAGACACGGAGCCCTCAGCTGAGTAGCCACTGTGTTGTTCTTTTTATGTCACACACTGCCAGAGGAAAAAGATCCAGTATTCTTTAATTCATAATCAAGGCAGGCGCACGTGCTTGAAGCCACCTGCGACCAGGTGTGCCGTCGCAACGACAAGAATGGGTTATAAGGCCCAGCTGGCATTCGGGCGAGGTTCAGCCCCAGACCGGTCGCCATTCAATCACAGGGTCATGTTCGGAGATGTATAACTATTGTTAGTTCTATCGTTCGCGTCGATAATTTAGAAGGGTTTGCTTCACCTACTGCTGGGTTTTTGGTGCGTGGGAGAAATCAGACACAGAGCGAACTAGAGCAGATGTGGAGAGAATATGCAAACTCCATGCAGAGTGAAGCCAGTCAGCCAACACAGCAAGGATTTTTCTAAAATCAAGCGAGAAATGTCCAAAAAATTAGAACGAATTCAGAAAGCAAGAAAACGTCCAGGAAGTTAAAAATTAAAATGACCATAAAATCTTAATAGAAATTGAACTTTATTTTGCTAGAAACATGCTGAGCCATATTTATGATTTCTGAAATCAGGATAGGACAATGTTAGTTATTCCCTCAAAGATCTCAATGGTCCCCTTGTACTGATGTGATTGGTCTCATGGTTATTCATCACTCTGTGTGTGTGTGTGTGTGTGTGTATGTGTATGTGTGTGTGTGTGTGTGTGTGTGTGTGCGCTTTGAGTGGAGTGTGGGGATCAGGACAAGTAATGAATAATCTATTCTCAGCACTGCTTCCAAATGAACTGAGCTCCATCACACTTCGCTCCGTTCAGGCCAGTACACTGGGATGTCTCTGTGTAGTACGAGAAAGGAAGACACCAAGGTTGAAGCACATCAATACCTGTATGAGATGAGACCTTCCGTTTCTCAACAAAGGCACGCACACACACACACACACACACACACACACACACACACACCTACACACACACCATATTAAATAAATAATTAATCACACAGCAGACAAAAATATTGGCAGCCTGCCTCAGAGTTCGACAGTTGATTTTTAAAAGGGGAAATTTCCCCCTGGGGACCCTGTACACACTCTTGTGCGCACACTTACACACAGACACATGCAACCACACCCACACACACAGGCACACTTACTAAACTTACAACCAATGGCTTCTGTTGGTTTGATGCACACTCATAAAAATTGTAATTACCCCCAAAAGCTTAAAAAGACATTTGCAACACATTTATATTTGGTGCCAAATTACCCTAAAAATCCATTTTCATGTGTGTGTGTGTGTGTGTGTGTGTTTGTGTGTGTATGCACACGTTCCTGCGTACATGGACAGATATTTCCATGAGGACCAATTTAAGTTTCAAATCATGTTAATGGGGACATATTGGGACAGTGATGACATGTTGATTGGTTTCCCCTTTCAACCCCTCAGAAGCAGTCTAAGGGTTCAGCCTTGGTTTTTTAATTTAGTGTTATTATTGGCTGTAGTGTTTGGATTGAGATAAGACCTACAGTTGGTTCTGGCGCTGCAAAGGTAAGAGTATAAAGAATGCATTACTCCAACTGATAGCTGCACAGCCACACATGTCAAACATATAAAAAAGGGCTTTCTATGTCTTTGAAACCTGCAGTAATCTGTAGAAATACAAACTAATAAACACAGAGCTAAGCAAAGAATTTGCATAAGGAAACAAAATTTTATCACAACAAAATGTTGCTCTCATTATCACTGTGTATTACCAAATTAATTCATTTTGATTTTATTTCAATATTTTCCAAATACATATATCACCACCATCTTAAAATAATTGCCTACTTTTTTCCAGTTTTCTGAAATGGCCCTCAACTGAGCCATTTTTGTCAAAAAAATATTTTGGCAATTAATCTAAGATGGTCACGATAAATATATATATGCACACATATATATATATACGTGTGTGCGTGTGTGCGTGTGTGTGTGTGTGTGTGTGTGTGTGTATGTGTGTGTATGTGTGTGTGTGTGTGTGTGTGTGTGGTTTTTTTTAATGGTTTACACAGTCAAACGGACTGGTTTTTGGAAGCACTTCTCAACCTTCACCGTCTTCCAAATACTTTAAGATGAACTCCCCTACAGTTAAAAGTAGCGTCGACCTCAAGTTCGACAATGGTTTTTATTCTGACTCAAAACTATAACAAGAAAAAAGTTGTCTAAATCCCCTTTGTTGACACAGGCGATAAATCCTTAATGGCGTTTTTGATGTTTCTCCTTGCAGAAGCAAAATACAGTGATCCATGACCTGCTCTGTCTCCATTTTATGAAAGAAAATCAATTGACATTTATTTACGCAAATTTTCAGAAAATCTTCAAAGGCAGTGCCGACTAGTACATGTTTCAGCGCATTACAGTAAATTGTATCACCTCTCCTTTCTTCCTTTGCTTCTCTCCCATTAATCTTACTCACTGTTTGTTATTTGAAGTGTGATGTCAACGCGGTGCATGCACACACACACACACATACACACTCACAAACACACTGTGATTTACCATGTCATCAGCTCCACTTGCAATTGTTGTGATTTGTCGTCACGGGGAGGCTTGTAAAGAGAATCAAATCACATTTCCATGTCCTGTCATATTCTTATCAAAGAGGCTGCATTGACTGTGCTTTTAGTGTTGCGCACAACCCTTTGCTCTGTGTGTTAACAAGCATGTGTCCATAAAACAGTAGTCAAGTAGCGTGCAGCAGCGAAACAAGACAGGGACATATTACACTGCAGGCTCTTATTAACTTCACACTAATGAAGGGACATGGAAGAAGGATATTTAAAAAAAGGGGCAGAATAAGGGTGTGTAGACAAAGAGATCAAGTGGGGAAGAGAGAAAGAAAGTGTTCAAAAGGAATCATTTTCACCCTTCCCTCTGTTAAGGTAGTTTGAAAAGGGGGAAATTGCTCATCCACAGTGTAACTTTCCATGACCTTGTTCAAGATATAGAGAGGAGAATCAAGAATCACTCACTCTATATGAGCCTTTGTTTGACAAATGGCAGTCCATCATAACTATTTCAATACTGCTTGCTAGGTGTTGGTGGAGAAACTGTCAAGATTAGTCCCAAATTGAAAAATTGTCACATCCCCTCTGTGACTAGTTATCATGGGGACATTATTACTATAGTAAATTTGCACTATGAGTCAAAATTTTATGTAATCTTACACAACAACACAATGTTTTCATTTGTATTTTACTACCAGTGTTTTTCTGGGTATCATTTTTGGGCATATTTGCAAATACAGACTGGCACTTGGAACTTTTAACTTTCGATTCTCTGTTTGGGAAGGCACCAGATCTGGTGGGAGAGGCAAAAAATCACCAGTTAGATTTGGGTTTTTCAAAGATTTTGAGATAGTAGCAGGTCTAAGTGTACAGACGCTTCCTTCTAACTTGACTTGCGAAAGGCATCTTATGACGTTTCTGGCCCTGTTGACGTTTTCTGCACAGGGTTTCCCTGGGGAGCACTATAGTTCTGCTCATGGACTTCGGACAGAAAGAAGGAGGGATTGAATGGGATTCAGAGTCTGCATGATTAAAACCTGGATCTAATGACGTGTTTGTTGACCTTTCCGTGCTCGCAGGTCTGAATGGTAAGAATATCCCCGTCACGTGGTGTGAATGAGATTACATGAAGATCAAAATATTAGTTATCTAGAGAATGAGGATAATATTAAATGCTTTGTGGAAACCCCAAAAAACAACCACAAACTTAGTTATATTGTGGTCCTTACCAGATAAATAGATGTATTTAATTAATAGGATTGACGACTCCGTCTTTGAGTGACTGTTTGTGCCTGCTCTTTTTAAATCCTTATAAGTCATAGAATATTAACTTAAATTTGATTTTATTTCTCCTCAACTTAGATTAAACGCACAGAGTAGATTGTCACATTCTAATTTTCAGATTATTATGGAATTATATATTGCATTATGGTGTCAATAATGACATTATTCACAGTGAAATATTGTACTCTGCAAATATGCAGTTTTTATCTGACCGTAAAACAGCAGTAGTACTGCTGATTTTGATGAATGAATTTACTTCCCATAGGGAATATGAGAATAGTTTATGATTTGCTGTTGTTTAGTTGATTTAAAAAGGGTTTTCTTGATTTTGTCAGCCTGATTTCAACCCGAACCCCATGCCTTCCTCGACTTGCTGTAGTTGGAGGAAACAATTGTGTAGATTGTGTCCCCCTGGCCAGACTCTATAAGCATCCACATACCTCCGCTCTGTTTGCTCAGCTTATTTTGGACACTAATCCTAAAATTGTATCATATTTTTCTATGTTCTGCTACCCCCCCCCCTTTCCTTCTCTCTCTCGCTGCAGTTTCATTGGAGTCTACATCTTCTGAAGGACAGATGAAAGTCATGAACACACATATGCACAGCAAAAACACACATGTATAGAGGTACTGTGTCATGTATAGTGGCAGCTCTGTGGGAAAAAAAGCCTGTGGGTCTGGCCACAAAATTAGAGTGGAGTGGCTGCGACTCCACTGGGCCAATTCAAATCTCTCTCCTTCTCTTTCACACACTTCTCTTGCTTACTGCGAATCTAAGTTCCCCCATTTTTTTTTTTACAATTTTTTCGCTTTCTTTTAATCTCCATGACCTAAATGTCTTTCCTTCCGCACAGATTTTTGCCCATCTAGGATTGTTTCAAGTCATACAAAGGAAATTTACGTCACATAATCTCAGGGGGAAAAAAAATGAATCATTACATAACTATTAACTAATTTTCTTCACTTGAATTTCCTTTCACACACAGAGCTTAATATCACACATACTGAGGATTTGAACCAGTTTAATAATCAACATAGTTGTGACTTTCCTCCCATTTTGTAGAGGGGGGGGGGGTCATACAGAAATAATTTCTGTTTGGGTGCAGACATTGAAGGTTAGACTCAAGAAATGAGTTTAACTGATGGAAGATTACCGTAACGGTGCGTCTTCCTCTGGCAGTTACTGCTCCTCGCAGGTTTCACAGCTTTAAGCTTGATGATCCTGTGTTTTGGTGTTGATCTTTTGCAATGCAAAAATGAATATATTTTTTTCTAATATGTATCATAAAGTTTGTCAGTAAACTATTGGGAGGGACTGGAAACTTGAAGAAGCCCTTTTCCAGCATATTAGGCAAGGCATTTCATTTGTTACACTACTTATGACAATTCTGTATTGTTCAGTTTTACAAATTGCCAAAAAAAATGAATAAACAAATAAAATTGAAAATTGTAATCATCAGTGTGATACATGGAGCTACTGTTGCTCAAAATCATTTTAATGTAATTCTTTAATTCTTACTTTTTTTATTTTAGAAATTGAAAAAAATAACTGAGGTGCTCTTCAAAATTTGAACTTTCTGTACAGTGACTGGGTCTCTGTGTGAGACAATGTATGTTGACCTGGAAGCATGTGCGTAAGTGTGTGTGTGTGTGTGTGTGTGAACATGCTCGCCCACTCGCATAATTGATAGAGCGCCACACGTCACAAATTTTTTGGGGAAACTGATTTTTTGAATGTGCCTGTGACAGAAGCATGGGGGTTCATTCTAAAACAGGCCGTCTGTTCTGAAAGCAGAACATGTGTGCGTGTCGGGTGCTTCTGTGTGTGTGTGCCGCAGCCATGCGATCTACTTTCTGAGTGCACAAGGTGGAGAGAGTGAAGCGGAGCGGGGCGTAATTAGGCCATGATTTGAACTCTCTTAGTTCCTCCCTGAGAGGGGGCACCAGGTCATGCCAACTATTATAAATCGAGCTGGGTTGTATATGTGTTCAGGTGTGAATGTATGTGTGAAATAGTGTGTAAGTTGTGTGTAGGTTGGTGTGTGTGTATAGTATAGGAGGAAGAAGTGAGGCAGCTTTTGACTGGTTCAAAATACTCTGTTAAATATAGCTGTTTTAGGTCAGTCGGTGTGTCCTAGTGGTTGAAGGTGCAAGATATTTTATGAGATTCTGGACTTAACTATTGTCTCATGTCACTCCACTCCTTCACAGCCCTACTTGTTCTTCACAGCACCACATCAAATACCATGAGAACAAATGAATGAAGCAATGAAAGAGTGAAACAGTGTTCAAGTAGCAATGGAAAATGGCAGAGATAATATAAGAGCTGAACTTTTAAAGAGATTTAAGATTACTGCTGGAACTTCAGCCAAATTAAAATAGGACGAGCATTGAAAGCGCCGAAAGCGCGAGGTTTGGAAAGGGACAGGATTTTGCAAAATGATCATTAAACTCTGACAATTTTTGAAAAGAAGTGGTATACACCGACTGGTAGATTCCAAGTTGAAGTTAAGACTTTGAAACTCAGCCTCAGAATGTAAAACCTTTCCTGCTGTTACTTTGCATCTCAGAAAAGCAATGAGATTTGAAATACTTTGTCATTTCACCGAGACCAAAAAGAAGGCCGAATCACAATCATGTAACTGGCTTTCCAAATGCAAGCTATTAACTAGTGATGAAATGATGATATCAGTTAAGTTAGCGCATTAAACTACCAGTCTGTTGCATATAAGGCTCTTGTTTTCATACCGAGGCCTTCTGCAAAGTTGAATTTCCTTGCCTTGGCTTTCAGAATTAGTTAGTGTGGAGATAAAGCTTAAAACATTCTATAAATTACATATTTTGTCTCGAACTTGCCTGTAGCCCATTTAGGGGCCAATGATCAATTAAAGTCCTTTAGTATCCTCCCCTGTGCCCACACACATACACACACACACACACAAACACACTCATCCCATTAATGAGCGGACCGCTAATTAAGACTCAAAAAAGTGGGGGAGTCGCTTCTTTTTGATTGATAGCACCCAACATGTTCTCTTCTTGCTATTTTGCATTTTAATGTTCATTAATAAACTTTTATTGTTTTGTTAATTATAATGCCATCCTCCCCCATTGAGATAATAACCGAACAGAGATTTGTTCAGAAAGATTCCCTGCAGTGTGACCAAAGATGACGGACAAAACTGGCAAGACAGAAAATATATCTATAGAAATTAAAGGAATGTATAGTAGTGTACAGTAATCAAACAAGATCATTTTTGAAAATTAACTTGTCTGTTTCAGCTTTTAGTAGTGTCTTACGCAGAAACAATCCGTGGTTGAGAGAGAGGGAGAGAAAGGAAAACCATATGTACCATATGTGTGTGTCCGTGCATTGTTGTGCATAAATTTAGTGCTGGTGGGAGTGTGCAGTTCAGCCAAAGAGGTGCTAAGCCGGGGACGAGTATGACGGATCATGGAGGCCGGCTGATAGCGCCATTACTCACTGTTATGCACACATTCATACAGCACACACCTGTCCCCAAAGGGGGCCCACTTGCCCCTGAGACCGTTGCCCTGTAGACAAGCAGACCAAAAGAAAAGAACTTCCAAACTTTGTAGGACATTCCTGTTCTCCCCACCCTGCTTGCCATGGCTTTTGTTCCTACTTTTTTTCTGTTGCTTCAGTTATATCAGAAATTTGAAAAAAGGAGGGGAAATAAATCTTTGATTGCTTGATTTAACAGTTGTGTGACTCAAATTGGTACATTTGAGTAAAATTTAAGTAATCCTCAACATGCCATGCAAGTTATTACACCTGGTCAAAGGTCAAAAGGAAAATAACTTTTATTTGTCACCTACTGTGAACAACTTATTAACCATCATGACCCATTTTCAACGTCCTCTCAAAACATCAAACTACTGTTATTTATCGTCTATTATCTATTCTTTATTGTTTTATTGTTATTCAAAGCTAGGTTTGTTGTGCTGTCAGTAACCTGCGATAACACTTTCAAGCTGTGTCATATTGATTTACATTTAAGAGTCCCACTTGTTCCTTAATCATCTCATAAAAATGCCTTTAAATGGAATTTAAACACCCATATAAACTTCTTAAACAGCATCTTCCAGTGTAATCCACTTCTTTATTATCCAAACAGTGACCTTGTGTGCTGTGTTCAGATGTATAAGAACTCCCACCTGTGTTTGTTTCTCCTGTTTTAAGTGCTTCATAATTACAGGCAGGCCAATAGATGCAGGTTCTTCTGTCGACAGATTTTGGGAAGTCATAAAAACTCAAAAGAATAAATATACCACAGAAATTGAAGTTCACTGGCTAATTGGCATTAAATGGGGCCCTTAATTGGCACAGAGTGCAGTGATAAAACATTCATATCTCACTTCATCTTCATTAGCAGGAAAATCGGATGTGATCTGCTTTGAGATATGTGTGTGTGTGTATGTGTGTGTGTGTGTGTGTGTGTGAGTGTGTGTGTGTGTGTGTGTGTGTGTGCGTGTGTGTGTGCGTGTGTGCGTCCGGAGGAACAATACCCATGGTGATAAGGATAAAAATGAAATTACCCGGTCATGTGTGATTGTAACCAACTTATTTTAAGCAGTTTAATCGGAGCCATCGCTTGGACGTGTTAGATATCAAAGCTAAATATCCTGAGTAGAAACAGTTGAGCCGTGGTGTGTCAACTGGATAAAAATACAGATAGATTTGAAAAGATCTGCCACACAAATGGTTCACTTTCATTCTCTAACAAGAGGCTCTTGACATACTGACATATAATTGTCTGTGAATTAGTAAATCTGCTGTCACTGTCACTATGTGGGAGAGGTCGAGTGATACTGCTGTATAATAATCTTCAATTATTTCCTCTTTTGTTAATGCGTGTTAAATGATGGGGGGAAAAGAATCAAGCGCAAATTTAAGCAAGTTGCAGGAAACTGACCAATTAACTTATGTTCAGTTTTTTTTCAGTTGAAATTCTGAGGTCTGTTCCATGTGAAATGCCCAAGATGAATTAAGTTATGATTTTTCTTATTCCAAAATTCACATGAGGTCTTTTTAAACAGCTTTGATGAAAGTTGGAGTTGGAGAAAAAAAAAAATGTGTCCTGCAATTATTTCTGCATTCAAAGTAGCATAAGGAAAGAAGACATTTTTTTCCATTTTTTGGCAAGGAGATAGTGAAAATCAAAGGAATCGAATGTTCAAAATATGTATGCACATACATAAATATATATATATATATATATATGTACTGTATATAAATTTATTAATTTACACATATATTAAATATTATAATTATATAATATATTTAGTTGCAAAAAACAGACTTCAAACCATTCTCAATTCATGATATATATCTCCTTGAACTCTGACTGGCTGTGAAAAATGCAGATGTTTATTTCAGCATCATACAGAGTTATCGTTGGCTTTGCCTGTTAGTGCATGCATTTGTAGCGGTGGACTTCACTCATCATAAATCCATCATCAGGGTCGCTAGGCTTTCATGCAAAGTACCTTGAAGTTTTTTGGTTTAAAATCTTTCCCTGTTGTGAGAAGGATATATCATCAGATTATTCTTCAAGTAAATGCTGTTAGAGCCGAATACAGGTCTGGATCTGTTATACATGTGTGTTTTTTTTAAACGATGGCACAAAAAATCTTGAACTCTAGTAAACTAGGTAAGCTCAACCTGTGAGACACAGGGCTGAACAGAGGATCAGACAAAGACAGAAAGACACTAAAGAACAAAAATACAACAAACTAATCAGACAACAGGACAGAGGTGGACAAGAGGACAATGACTGGCCCGGGAAACAAAGGGAACAGGGGAGACCATGACTGATTGCTGAAGGTCCTGACTGCACCTCACTGTCCTCCTCTTCCTGCAACACCTTGAGCAGCATAGTTTGCGCTCAGGCAAGTTAAATTATATACATTAGTTTGTTAAGTCCTTAAAGCTCCCTTTGGTTTGAGATTGGTTTCAAGGAAATCACAAATTCTCAAATGTCACTGCATTTTAAAGAGACCTTGCATTTTAGTCACTGCCCATTTTTATCATATTAATTGTAATATGCATGTGACAACAAGTTAAACACGCAATATTTTCATCATTGTTTCTGGAGTAAAGTAATACTCTAGAGTAGTTTTCAAACTTCATTATTGAAAACAGTGTTCATTGTTGTATTTCATAACAATAATAGGAAGAAACGGAGCTGTCAAGATGGATCGGTTTAGCACATTTAATTATCTTACAAAATCATAACATCAGATTAATTTCACTAACGTAGGATAGATGCAGGGTGTAAGAAAGTCTGTAGAAAATACCAATTTTTGCAAAAACTCATATGCAGATTCCTGGGAAGAGACAAACGTACTTACCAAATAGACACACATGAATGCAGCTCGCTCTGCAGACAGACAGGTAGCTTATGTTAAATATAAGGACTCCCAGGGACTCGCCACATCGCACAGCCGAGCACCTGGGGACACAGCAGCCATATGTTTAAGCTTTGTCTCGTCCTACAAAACTCAGTCTGCCCTTCACGTGATTTGTCAAAGGGCTGTGCACAGTGACAGGTACAGGGTACAGGAGGGCCCGAGACACCGGGACACACAGCAGCCAACACATGGAGGTGGACAACGGGAGGGAGAACAGCAAAGGGGAAGGGAGCGGGGGGCCGGATGGGGCGAAAAGAAGAAGAGAGGAGGGGGGCCTTGGGAAAAAAACCCTGGCGTGGAAAACTTAACGGAGACCGAGACGTGCCGGGCGGCGAAACTGGTTACGGAGTGTGTTGTTGTGTGGGAAGTCGTTTGCCCAGCAGACAGGAACACAGATGGACCATGGAGAGTAAGAGAAGGTTAAGAAGCAAAGGTGCCTCTGGGCTCCTTCTCCTCCTTCTAACTGTGCTTCTTCTCATGCTCAACCTGCTCTTTCCTTGTCCCGTCTTTCAGGTCCCCCCTTAATCCTCCCCAACCCCCCCATCCCAGTCTCTACCCCCTTCATTCCCCTCTCTCTGTGTCCTTCTGTGCAGGGGGTTGAGGCGCTGAACAGATTATGGCGTAATTAAGGCGCTAAAGCAGCACATTATCCACCTGGTGGCTTATCCAGGGTGGCTAGCTCCGTGGCTAGGCTAATCAGCCGCTGTGTGCGTGCATGTGCATTTGTGTGTGTGTGTGTGTGTGCGTGTGTGTGTGTGTGTGTGTGTGTGTGTGTGTGTGTGTGTGCGTGTGTGTGTGTGTGTGTGTGTGTGTGTGTATACAGCCAGAAGCATTGAGGCCCATCTCACCTGATTAAGGCCTCTTATAGGGATGTGTTAAAAGCATTAGGTGAGGACAGGAATGTAATTCGTCATGTTTAAAGGCTGGAAATTGAATCAGGGATTAGTTGGCGGCCAAATGAGCACACATACACACACTCTGCTAACTGTAGGGAAGTTGTATCACATCGTTTCTGTCAGTCTTGTTTGCCATATTCTGTCTTCATCAATCTGCCTTCATCCTCCCGTTCTCTCCATTTCTCTGTCCACGTTATTTACTTCGTGTTTTCTCGCTCTTCCGACACCTGCTCGCCGTGTTTGATGCCACCAGGAAACTCAAATCAGCCGATGTCCTTCTCACCCACTGTCCTCTAAATGGTTAAATTGGAAATAATAGTGCAGATAGACCCAAGAATGCAATCAAAGAGCACGGCAGTGTACTCGGAAGAGAAGCTGGTATTATTAGGTTGAGAAGAGTACTCGCGAAATACCTCAGAGAGTCATTTTATACCCTCAGACTTTATTAAAGCTAATGGGTTTATATATACCTCCCCCAGGCTGGTCAATTCATTAGTTGTAAGCATTACACACAACAAAGTCGGCGCGCTGAGGGAGGAGTTTGTCTGCACCTTGGTCTGTCATCTTATCTTCTTATTTCTTATTTTAGGACGCAGTTTTTTAAATGTAAATTATGCCTTAACAATGACCATCAGGAAGCACATAAAGGTCAAGTGATAACAGTAAAATTTGGCCCAAATTAACAAGGTATGAAGAACTACATTGAAACCATATGAAAAACATGAAAAACACGTAAATTAGAAATTTATGGCCAAAATTATTCTTTTTTTCAAATGCTATTAGTGATTTTATTTATTTCTTTGATAACAGTATCTTATGGTATTGGTGTGAATAGGTCATGTCCTTCATTTTAATTAAGATTGTTGCTTTAGATGTCCTTTTCGTAATTGTTTATAATAAATAAAAATAATCATCGTCATCATCTAGCAGTAATTTCTGTAAATGTCACCAGGCATTTATTTTGGTCATTCTAATGAAAACAACATTGAAGCAAAGAAAGACCTGAATTTAGAATTTTGAAAAGAAAACGAAGACTTACCTCATCATCTATATCAGTCGTCTTTCAATTTTCTCATGCTGAGCAGGAAACACTGAGCAGTGGTGTGTGTGTGTGTGTGTGTGTGTGTGTGTGTGTGTGTGTGTACAGGGTCTGGTTTGTTTAATTTGGTAAAAGAAAGGTTGTCTCTCTGTAACAGCGGAAATTGTCTGCCATAGTGTCCTTGAGCAAAATGTGCAGGAGTCTCAGTGGTTTTGATGAATCAGTTGTTCTCTCTGACCTTCCGGGCGTGAATTTCCTTCCCGGGAATAAAAGACTGACTCACTAAATTTTCTTAAAATAATTATGCTGGATGGTGACACTGAAGAGCAAAAACTGCCATGAATGCAATTATCAATATTAAAAGAAGTTTATCCCCTGGTGATTGTGGTTCATTCCAAATGTTCATTATATTTATTGGATTAAAAAAACAAATATATTAACCTTGTTAGAGTAGTTTTTCAAATTATTGTATCACATGATTTTTGGTAACAAAAGACAGTCTTCCTCTCAGGTCCCATGGTTATTTTAGCAAATCTGTGGGCCTCCTCAAAGTCTTAACTGCACAAAGAAAGAAAAAATCAAATAAATATGTTCAAATGAAGACAAACAGCGCAAATACAGAAAGGCTGAGTCATTGTCAAGGACAGAGTTTTTATTACGTGAAGGTTAGGACATGTGTGATTGTGCATCTATTAAATTACAACTGCGTTCTTAGAAAAAGACAGCATATGGTCCAAAACGTTTCTACAATTTTTAATCACGACTAAATAATGAAAACAACATATCAAATATGTTTCATCGTGCTATGTATATTTTGTTCACACCAAATGTTTGGAAGCCTTTTCTTGCTTTGCAAGTGCATTATCAGTCAGACATTTAATCATTTCATTTAAATTAGAAACCTTCAGACTAGATTATTTAAAAAAATAGATTTAAATACACATCTAGAAATCAGATGAACTTATTTAGAATGCATTTGAATGATTGGATTGATGAATGCCATTTATTTTTATCAATATGCATATTGTTGTAAGTGATTAAATGTGTTGGTATTCAAGCCTTCAAGACCCTCTGTATATTTTTTTAATCATCTTAATTAGTTTTGTTTTTGTTTAATTGTAGTTTATTTGCATTTTTTTTCTCAATTTCTGCTCAGCATAAAGCTGCAGTAGTAGACACCATCAAGAGATGGGACTCCGCATTTTGTATGGTCACATCTGTATTTTTATTTTTAGACCGGGATCCCAGACAGACTGTCAAATAAAATAAAAAAAATCTTCATAGTAAGTTGTATTATATATGAAATCAATTATCTCTTGTTATTTGCACAGCATGCAACACCATAAAGATGTGCCATCATCTGCAATTACTTGGAAACAGAAAATCAAAAAATTGTCTTGAAGCCGAATGCAACTTTAAAAGTCTAAAAAGGATTAAATACTAGATTCCTACGTCAATTTTTGTCTAAATATGTGCTTCAGCAAAACTTTCAATCAGGAAACGTGGTGTGCTTCTTTGATAACATGAGACCAGTTTTTTGTGCCTGAGGTGAATAATCATGTGGTTAGATGGAGTGGGACCGAACGACAAATACTCATCTTATTTTCCCCATCATATTAGTTATTTGCAGGGAAAATGATAACTGACAACATTTCACCGCCATTTTATTACCATCTCATTGGTCTTTAATTGCCAAAAGGAGGAAACAGTAATTAAACAGTTGTTAGGACAATATAATAACCACGTAAGGGTTCAAAAAGGCAAGTAATCCAGATGATTTGGAAAACCTCAGGAAACTCTTTTTAACAAAATCCTTATCTGCGTTTGTATTTGTTCATGGATATGTGACTTAGTCGTCATGTGAGATATTCAGTGTCTCTGCAAATTTCTGACACTAAATTTAGGAGCATAACAATATCTTTCAGAACTAATTGAGCCCCACAGGAGCCCCAAACTAAGCAAATGGATGAATTTATGAATTATGTGAGAGACTGCCTTTATCAGAAGGAAAATGTCATCCCGGCCCTGCCTGTCTCGATGATCTAGTGTGCACTTTTTTGTTTATAACTTGGCTTTATGGGTGGTTGTTCTGTAGCTATTCTGGTGCTGAATGTGCTGGATGACTCTGTCTGCCAGCTCAAAGACAAAGAAGGACGGTCATTAGATTATTCTGTAACATCAGGTACTGTACACCTCTTTCTCTCCCTCTCTTTCTCCAGCTCTGCAACACACACACACACACACACACACACACTTGCCACTGCTCTATTTTTTCATTCCTCCCGTTCGCTCACACACACACACACACACACACTCAGACGCAACCTGCGCTGGTCCGCATGGCGTTCAGTCTCTCGCTGATTTCCTGGTATGGAGCGCCATCTACAGGTCACACGAACAGCGCATCGCTGGCTCCGGAAGAGAGTTTTGGACTCTGCAACATCCTCAAGGGGAGGGAGGCGGTGATTAATGATTGTGACGAACGCGCGCACTCACGCACAGTCACGCACAAACACGCTCTCAATGCGATACAAATGCATTTAATTATTCTCAGATAAAGCAATAATGTTGATGGTTAGGTGTCACTGGAAGCGGCTGTCACTGCAGAAATGAATGTGAGAGACGGAGAGGAAAAGTTAACTTTGATTTTGTTTTTGTTGTTTTTTTTTCTTCAATGACTTGTTATTTCTAAAACATGTAATTGATCTAGTAGAATTTATATCATTTAGATTTTAGCCCACTGAGTGAATGATGCTTACTCACGGATTCCGTGTATGTGTGCCGTCTATACAAATGAAACCACGAGTCAAAGTGCACCCTCAACTCTTAGCTATTTTTTTTTAATCATAAAATAGCTTGTAAATGTAATTGATGAATTGCTTCGGCCGCCTCCGTTATTCATTTTGTGTTTGTTTGTGTCAAACAATTTCAAAGTCATGGTTTCCCGAGAGAGAGGTCAGTGAGCGGGTCAAAGCTCACTGCTGCAGCACACACTCCCCACCGCTGACCCCGTGCAGAGAGAGGGAGGGAGACTCATTTATACCTGTAATGTAGATAAATGAATAGAGCTGAAAAGTTCTCTCTTATTTATTCAATTGATTAATTTTATTACTGGGACAGTGTTGATTGTCATTTCAGGTCATAGACCTACATTATCCATGTAGATTATTTAAGTAAACACAGAACCAGGATATTTATTTTTTCCAAATGGCCTTCGCTGAAAAACATCTTTCCAACATGTGAGCTGATGTATGTTAATGCGTCGTAATGAAACAATCGAGAACTTTTAGGGATTTTAAAATATATTTCCCCGAAAGGTGGTAAACGTGTTAAAAAGAGCACATGAAGAAGAAATCATGCTATATGTACAGCAGGCCTGCCAGTTAGGTCACAGACACACACCCGTACACCCACACATAGAGGCAAACAGTATTAAACAGCCTGTCATGGGGGTATGGAGTGTGTCGCTTCCTTTCCCTTGTTCGCTCAATGCCCCTCGAACAATTTCAATTTTAATAGCTTTTACTACGTATCTGAAGCACTGGAGACACAAAAAGAAAGGACAGCGTGTGCACACACACACGCGCACGCACACACACAGACGTTCACGCACACACCAGAGCGAAGCTGAGAACTAGTCCCCCCTTGTTGAAAATAGAGCCATCAAAAATGAAGGCCGACCCAGCACAGTCGACAGACAGACAGACAGATCCCGGGAGCATCTTGTAATTATCCCTGTGGACGAGTTGCCTCTAGCTGGGCTCAGCCACACACCCCCTCAACCCCCCTTTCTATCATCCCTCCATCCTGCTGCTAACCCCTCCGCTGCTAATTTCATCCCAGGGATTAGCCCCCGCTTGGTTGTCTATCTTGTAATATTTCTGGGGGGTGAAATGGTGAAATATGGCCTTCTTCTACGTATAATAGGACTAACTGAGGCAGGCCAGGGCATGCCTGTATCTCTCCTCCCTTTTTTTTCCTACCATTCAGAGATGGAGAAACAGGGTTAAACAAGGGGATGAAGAGAAAGCGAGAGAAAGAAAGAAAGAAAGAAAAAAAGAAGGAAGGAAAGAAAGAAAGAAAGAAAGAACACCCCGGGAAGTGCTGTTGCTGCGACACAGGCTCTACCGGGAAGTGACCGCAGAGAAGGAGTGAAGGTGATTGTGAAAGCAGCGCATGGCAGCACAGCACTCCGGTTGTACCTGCAGGGCAATGCAAGCTGTTTTCTTTATGCATAAAAGAGATGGAGGGAGGAGGGATGGAGGAGGAGAGAAGGAGACAAGTGCCACATATCCTCATCTCGTCTTTTGTTTAACTGTCTGATGTTCTGTGATGCCAACGGTTATCTAGAAACAGCAAACGTCTAACATAACACATTCAGGTAATTGTGATATAACACATCCTTGTTTTCAATAAGTAGCACCTTCCAATTGAGAACAGATACAGTAAATATATTTAATGATGCTAATAGCAGTGTAAACATTATCCGATCAATTTGACTTAAATTAACATCCAGTAATTGATGTAGAAAGTTTTGTAAAATGTAAATATCTGACTGAATCCCTGGTATCTCAAAACTGAAATATCAAAATGTCATGGTTTACATAACTAAGTTTAAAAAAAAAAAAAAAGGCCCAATGTTTGATTATTGCAAGGACTGGGGATTTTTGAATGATTCTTATCTACAACCAACAGCTAACCCTCACCGCTTTTTGATTGAAAAGTTCAAACACTGTAATGTTACTGTATCATATCAGCCTCGACTTTTTGTTCATCCTGATAAATTGATAATAGACCAATGGGCAAGGGCCAGACTGAGAATTGAATTAATTTATGACACGTAACTGAAATAGATTATTTTGAATGATTTTACAATATATTGCAGCACTTCTTTTCAATTTGATCTGCCTATTATTGCAAGTGTGTGTTCATGTTAAATACATTTTTCCATACATTTGTCTTTTTATGCTACTGTCCTGCCTGTGTGTTTGTCTGTCCATCTGGGTGCATATGCACACGTTAGTCTGATCATGCACTAAATGACCTATAGCCCTCTGTCTCTCATGCACTCCTCTCCATCACTCCAGCCTCTCATTATAGCTGCAGAACCCCAGCCTGTCACATAATTAAAGGCAAAGTTATAAATGACCAGCAGGCCAAAAGCCATATTTCACAGGTGGCCGCATATTTATTTATAATTTTTCACCTTTAAATGTGTTTCTCATGCAAATGAGCACCAGGACACTTTTCAATTAACTTTGGGGGCCAGTCGCTCTAAGTACTGAAGAAGCTTGTTATTGAAAATAGAGTATTTTTGTTATCATCCATTAATTATTCCTATATGTCAAAGAAATAGTACAAGGTAATGTATGGACTCGTCAAAGGTGCAACAATTGCTTTTTTTGAAAGTGTTACTTTCTTCGCTCGATACAAGGTATTGCTATTTTTCTTCTACACCATTACTCTTTTCACCTCTCTTACATGCATGTAAATGAACATTAACACACAGCCACAGTTTTACTGATACTGCAGGGTAGTTTAATGGTATGTTATATGAGCACTTGGCAGGCAGGTGGGTTGGTAGGTATGCTTCTTTTCTGGTGACAGACCGAGAGTGTCCCCCCTGCTTCATTCTCTCCTTAATTGACCCACTGAGGGAAAGCAAAGGAGAAACGGTGCTATAATATCACCTCCGGGGGAGACACAGGGAGCGGGAGATTCTGCAGAACCACCCTCCCATGCAAGAAGGGAGACAAAGTTAGTCAGGAGAGATTCCCGAACACAGTGAAAGAAATGAGACATTGTAGGATCTGAAGATGTGGCCCTCCTGTCCCATCTGCAGCCCTTCATAGTGTGTGATATGGAGAATAGGCTTTGAGGTACGCAAGTGTGTTACGGTTGTTAGGATGTGTGTGTATCACATAAGGTGTGTGTGCGCAGCAGTGCCCTCTCCCTGGTGCGTAAAAAACGTCCATTAATTGAATTCCCTCTAATTTCCCGTCAGCCTCGCCTTGCAAAGCGAGACGCCTGCCTGCCAGCCGTGCAACGCCACACTTCAGGTGTGGTGGATAATGGAGGATGACATTTCTGTCCCACCATGCCTCGGGGCAGCATGTGATACATGGCTTCCTCTATGAAGGTTAAACTCAGCTAACCTGCCTTTGGCGTTTCATTACCCACTTGTTAAATACTCTTTTGGTAATAAAATGATTAAAAATTTTATTGCTTCTCTCAAATGAGACCTCTTTTCAAAGGGATTTAATGACTTTAGAGATGAATATGTGTGTGTTTGTGTGTGCATGTGCGCCCGGACAAGTGCATCTCCTGTTAGGCAAAACCAGTGTGTAAAAGTCTAATGATAGAGATACGCTTTACAGCGAAATCACCATTATTCTCAGCCAAATGACCTGGGCCGTCATTATGTGTACAGTAGCAATACCCTTTTTTCCTCTACTGGGGCACTTTCAAATAGACATGTTTTACATAGAGCATAATCTGTGTCTTGAGGCGAAGTGAAGTATTTATACGAAAATGAATGGGCCTTACTATTTTTACATCTCAAGTTAAGCACCGTGGCTATAGCAACGGGACATAAAATATTATATTCAACCCATTAAGAGGAACTACAAGCCTTGCCTTGGCCAATATGGCTCCATGGCGACTTAGCAAATCATCATACCCAGTGTCATTTTGGCTGTAAAACCTGCAGTAAAGGGACTCGAGAAACTGATCTCACAAACCCAATAAACCAGTTTGTTAAGGTCTGAGTCAGGAAACAGAAAGACATCAATGAGGTCCTGGAAACTTGGGGAGAATATACCATCAGTTAAAAGATCGTTCTTGTAGTTAATTTGACAGGGTTAAAGTGCCACTCATGCTTGTGATCAATTCTTGCCAACAAACATTTGTTTAAAATGTTAAAAAAGATAAATAGTATGAAACATTTTAACATGGCACCCCCCCTTTTCAGTTACTGCTGGAATATAGTACAACCTTCTGAGTTTTAAATAAAGTATCCGGGACCCCCTTTTTTGCACTCCGTTTCACTTTGTAACAACATATATTCAGTTGTCAAAACGGCAAAGAAGAAGTTTCCATGACAGAAATTTTGCACAGCATAAAGAGATGAAGCAATTGAAGATGATAAATAATAGTCTACAAACGCCATCTAGTTCTCACAACTGAGCAAATTATTGAATTAGAATAAAGAGGGACAAGCTGTTTTGTTCATGGATTTCTCTGGTTAGTCTGCTTCCCTGTAGGGGCTTTTGGTGCAGGTCACTATTGTTGTGGCTCATTGTTGCACTGCTGTTGCCCTCTCACAGCCCCTGCACACACACACACACACACACACACACACACACACACACACACACACTCAAACACACATAAACACAAAATAAATGCCTGGGTCCCCCTCCCTCAGGCCAGAGGAGTCAGTGCTGGCCACTTCATCTGATATATCATGGCAAGCCGCTCCTCTCTGCTCCACTGGACCCTGTCCAACACCTGTTCTCTCTTCAGGGGATGCTGTGTTGGCATGGCATGGCAATGCCACTGCACAGATTGGCACTGCCCAGTCGGGGCAGCGGAAAGGATGAAGGATGTGATTCCCAGAGTAAGAAAAAACAAAAAAATGTAGCTGTAATTAGGAGGGAGGATCGCAGTGGAGTTGCATAAATATTACATTCATATGAGCTCAGTTTTTACTTCATATTGCAATTACTAAGGTACATAAAATTCAACAGTGGAGGATAAAAGTCCAAAATGTCAGCTTTTTGTTTAATGTAGTTTATGGAGAATATATGAATCTTAATAAATACAACTATAAATGCCATTCTTTTTCATTTACTTTAAATATACCCAATAAACAAGTCAAATTAATCACACTATATGGTAACAGTAACACTACGAAATGTGCACATTCACAGTTTAACAACATGGAGAAGGGAACAATATTACTACGTTCATACTAAATTCATTGTGGTTCAAGTAAAGTAGTGAATTGAAAAATATTTTCAAGTGTGAAGTCTGGTGGCAGTGGACAAATTGTAATGCTTTTCCTTATTTAAGTCAATTCAGGCTACAAGGATGTTACAGGTGAAATTCAAAAACAAAACTAACCAGGTGTGAGTTCATTCATGTCATATAAACTGGGTATTCTAGAACGCAAATGCTTCATATATTTATTCAGTGATGTAGTTTAAGTTCATTTACAGAAATACACTGTTCCAAAACCTGCACACAATATATCTAAATGAAGCCACTATACCCATTTTGCACTTTTCCTGCAATGTTTGAACAAGTTTGTCACTGAGGCAGAGATGTTGTTGGTTCAAGGAAGCTTAACTATACCAGTCTGAGTAAAACTGGCCAAAAAAAGTTTGATGTGGATCAGAATCAACAGTTACAGAACAGTACATGCAAAGACAACAAAGTAAAGAGGTTTTATTGTTTTAGTCATCATAAAACATCGAAGGAAGATTTTACCTTTCCAGTATAAGAATAACAAAATTTGTCACTGTTATTCATAAACGTTCAACACGAGACCATACCTGAACGCGCCTCAATCAGTTAA